>NW_007252451.1:312559-318865 GCF_000164805.1 Carlito syrichta | reverse complement strand
CTCCGGCGATCATCCGCCTCAGCATTCCAAGTAGCTGGAACTACAGGCACGTGCTACCATGCCCAGCTAATTTTTGATTTGTTGTAGAGATGAGGTCTCGTCAAGTTGCCCAGGCAGGTCGCGAACCCGCGGGCTCAGGCAATCCACTCACCTCGGCCTCCCAAAGTGCTGGGATTACAGGCTGAGCCACTGAGCCCGGCCTGGTGATTCTAATTATATAATCTGTGGCATTTGTGTATTCATTCATTCATTTAATTCATTCATTTCTGAGAACCAACTTTGGATCAGGCATTGTCATAGGGGCTGGAACTAACTGTAGTATGTCTGTTTTTTCATGGGTATGTGATGGGGTAGTGTGGTGATGTTGCTGGTAGTGATGACAGGATGGTAGGAATGGTCATAATATGTGACAGTGGTGATGTGACAGAGGTGGAGGTGACAGTGAAGGTGATTGCATTGCTGGCAAAGGCGGAAGAAGCAGAGGTGTGTGCCCTCAGTAGTGGGGGCCGTGGTAGGAGGTTGGGTTAGTAATGAGGGTGGTGGATTGGCAATGTTGATAGTGATTGTCATGGCAGGGGTGGTGATGGTGTTGGTGGTGGCAATGGTGGGTGGTCATACGGCGATGGTGAAGGAGATCATGTTGGTGGCAGAGGTGACAGTGGAGGGGATGGAGTGGCTGACGAAGGTAGGAGAAGCAGAGATGACGTGTCCCAGGAGTGATGGCAGAGGTAGGGTAGTGGGAGGCTGGGGTGCTGATGGGGGTGGTGGTGGTGGGCTATGGTGGTGACGGTAGCAGTAGCAGGGTGACAGTGGTGGTTACATGAGTGATGGTCATATGCTGATGGTGACGTGTGGCATTGACCTTGGCTGAATTTCTGTCTTATTGTCTGGCTCCTTACCCTCTGGGAAGACCTTCTGACCACTTTATCTGACTACCTCTGTGTTTAAATCATTTCTTAAATACATAACATGTACCCTAAATTTTCAACCTTTTTTTTAAGTGAAAAAGCAGGATTTATTGAGAGGACAGAAAAGCTCCCACAGCGGGAGAGGACCTGAAGGGGTTGCCGTTCAAATAATAATTGTTATTATTTCACAATACCATGGTGAGGAAGACAGAGTGATCCTCATTGTTACAGACAAAGAAACTGAGGCACAGAAGAGCCAAGAGAATTTCCTAAGATCTCATCGTAAGTGGCAGAGACAAGGTCACAGTTGGATGCATCTGATTCTGTGTCCAGGATTGTCCCAAGCCCTCCTGATACTTTTGTATCTACAGTCTTCAGGTCACTGAGGATAGGAGGGGATATCTTCTTTGCCGATGCCTGGTCAGATGGAGTAGGGAAGGAATGAGCAGTATTTATGGCATTCATTGGTACTCAAGTGCCAAATGGTGGCTTGAACAGTGACCTCAGGGTCTTTCACAGTACGCTGGAACCTCCAAGCCCAACCCCCAGGCACAGTAATTTAGCCTTGGACAGAGCTGGCTCAACACATGCCTGGAGACATCAGGGAAAGCTAGACTATGGAGAGGAGAAAGCACAGACTCACAACAATGTAGTTCTGGGTTCCACTTCCAGAATTCTCTTCCACTTCCTCTCTTTGGCCCCTAGGCAAGTTCTTGACTCCCTGGAGAAATGGAATTGGTATGAAAATGAAAGGTGATAACCTATGCAGAGTGCCTGGCTTACATGTTCTGCCATGAGCTGATCTTAGGCTCCCAAGCCGTGGTCACACAAACCAGAAGCAGTGAGGCAAACCCTCAAGGTGAAGTCAGCTCAGACTCTAATGTGGGGAACCCGGGTGGAGAGGTGGACAAGACCTGGAGCCTTCCCCGGTTTGTGGCTTCAGTGAGTTCTCTGAGTTAAACGGCCTGTTGACATCAAGGCTCAAATCACTCATTCTTTTCTGACTCATTGTGACTTACAAGGAGTTGGCCTTGTAATGGTCAGCACTGTTGTTGGCTGCAAAATCTCTGTGATTTGGTCCTTGATATGTCAACATTTCTCATAGCCCAAGGCAAATATTTGGACTGGTTTGTTCCTGGACATGCCTGAGGGTTTCTACTTGGTCCCTCACATAAGAAGATGCATTTTCCCTGAGTCAGGAAGTTAGGTTCAGTCTTTCAGAAGCAGCCAGGAGACGGCCTTGACTTGTTCCAAATGCCTCACCAATAGCTGTGGCCAGAAAGGGACAGAGGTGAACCGAGGACTGATGTCAAGCAGCGTGGAATGAGATTTGGATGTGCATCCAGCTCTGCATGTCCTACTGGTGTGGCCTTAGCCTGTCACCTCACGCTCTAAACTTCAGATTCATCGTCCATATAATGGTGATGCTAATTTCACCTCCCAGGGGGGCTCAAAAATAAATGAGAAAATGACACACAAAAACTACTGGGTCCTTTGGCAAGTCACTTAAATTCCTTTCGGTTATTTTGAAGTTCATGTCAGAAATTGGTCCAGCGATCTTTTTGTTGGTTGTGCATTCTTAGTTATTATTCATTCCATCAGTTCTTTGGCCAGTAGAAAAATGCAAATAATTGGCACCAACATGAAGCTAGGCTAGCTCAATAAATACGAATTGTGTGGCAATTCTGTGCCTCACACTGGCCTCAGGCATTAGGAGTAATTTTCAAATGTTAATGTACTTAAAAATTTTCTAGCGACAACGCAGATTCCGAGGCCACACCTCCTTGTGATTCAAGCTCAGTAGGTCTGGGGTGCTGTCCAAAAATATGCATTTTTTAAAAAATGATTGTGCTAATAACACTAAACATGAGATCTGCCTTCTTAACAAATTTTTTTATGTGTCATCCATCTTTCTTGACAATAAATGGATAAAGAAAATGTGGCATATATGTAAAATGGAACACTATCCAGCCTTAAGAGAAGAAGAAAATTCTGCAATAGTCAGCATCATAGAAAATCTTGAAGATATTTTGCTGAATGAAATAAGTCAGTTACAGGACAAAAACTGCATGATTCCACTTGTAGGAGATTCTGAAAATCGACAGCAGCTTCTCTATCTCTTCACATTGTCTTCCCTCAGTACATATGTGTCCAAACTTCCTCTTTGCATACGGTCAACTAAAGGCATCCTGAATTAGGGCCCAACCTAACGACCTGATTTATCTTAAGTACCCTTTTAAAGACCCTGTCTCCAAATGCAGTCACATTCCAGTACTGCAGGTTATGACTCCACCATACAAATCTTTTTGGCACCAGGTACCAGGGAGACCCTTCCGCTGAGGGTCTAATTTGTGCCGGGCACTCTATAGGAACACTACAGTGGACGTAATTACCTACAATTCTGGGAACACCCAGAGGACTGAGCCACTGATTCATTAGACGGGAGGGAGATTAGGAAGACTCCACATAGAAGGTAACATGGGGGGTGGGCTTGAAGATGAAAGGTTGCAGCAGGAGGAGAAAAGATGCCAATCAACAATACTAGTAGTCTAATGCCAGTCAACAGTACTAGTAGTCTTAGCCAAGCACACTGACCCACGACTGTAATCCCAGCACTTTGGGAGGCTGAGGCAGGAGGATTGTTTAAGTCCAGAAGTTTGAGAACAACCTGAGCAACACAGCAAGACCCGCATTTCTAAAAAAAATATTAAAATTAGCCAGCATGGGGGTGAGTGCCTATAGTTCTAGCTACTTCGGAGGCTGAGGCAGGAGGATCGCCTGAGCCCAAGAGTTCGAGGCTACGGTGAGCTGTGATCATGCTGCTTCCCTCCAGCCTGGATGACAGACTGAGACGCTGACTCCAAACAAGAACAGCAACAAAACTAGCAGACCTGATCCCCTGAGTGAGTTCGATGAACGCCTTCTTTCACAGAATCATTGAGGTTCAGAATGTCAGATCTGGAGCATACGAGTGATTTGGCCAAGGTCACTCTGAGAGTTAGTGGCAGAGAACTTCGCAGCACCTGAGGTGATCAGTCCCGCCTGCTCTCCAAAACATCACACGTGGTCCCTGTGCCTCTGGAAGTACTAAGATTTATATACCCTGGAGAACAGATGGGGAAAAACCTCCCTTTTCCATCATCCTTCCAATCACAATAACTTTATACTGGGTCATAAGAGGGTCAGGAAAAATAGTTACCTCCAGTGATTTATGGCCCGAGATCTGAGGCCACCTACCATGCTCTGGCTTGAAGCAGATTCCACTTCAGTTTTGAAAATAACACCACTCAGAGCGCAGGCGGCCCGCTGGCCATATGCCTACAAGAGCAGCCACACCACCTCAGGACCCCAGAGCCTCAATAGCCCTGTTCGTTCTTGATCTTACTATTCATGACCAACAAGAGGTGCAGATAGATCAGGCAGGAAGTGATGATTTGTTTTCATTCCTGGAAGGAAATTAATCATCATGGCAGGATGTAGAAGTGATGGCTAAGATCTTTCCTGATCAGCAGAAGGCAGCTACGGACCCGTGAGAGGGTTATCTAATAGGTAGGCTAGAGAATCAACCAAGACCCTCCCTTGGGGCCGGCCTTTAGCTTGCACATGGGGTTATTCTTGTGATTCAGGGCACGGAGAGTACAGGAAGTCACACTCAGAACTTTAGAGGACATCTTGGTCATCCCGCCTTTAAGCTACCAGGAATTAAGGCAGAGAGAAGAATGACTTGCTCAAGGTCATGGTTAGAAAGTGGGCAGAACCAAGTCGCTCAGCCCTCAAGTTCAGCTTTTTCCACCACAGCCCACCACCTCCTGCAAGCAAGAATAAATTGCAAGGGCTGGGAATCCACCATCTTGTTGCTTTAAGGGCAATGAAAGGTTGCATCGCCCCTGCATACTATCCACTTCCATCCTCCAACAGAGGCATCCTCCCTTTTTCCTGGGATGAAGTTGTGAGCTAAATTTCAGGTTTGGATAATTGGATGAATGCTGGTACTGGATTTCCTCAATACAGGGGGAAGGGGGGAACCCAAAAAACCCAGAATTGATTTATTTAAATACTGTATTTATTGTCACATGTTTAAACGTCAGTCACCTTCAAAGCACTCTTCATTTGATGCACTACACCTATCAAGATGCTTTTTCCACAGCTCAAAACAGTTTTGAGCTCATCAACTTGGACGCCTTTTCATGCTTCTGCCGTTTTTTGTTTCACTTCTTCCACATCAGCAAACTGTTTCCCTTTGATGACTTTTTTCATCCAGGGAAACAAACAAACAAACAAAAGATCACTTGGGGCGATATCAGGTGAATAGGGAGGGTGGGGCACAGGAGTCACACCATTTTTGATCAAAAACTGGTGAACACGCAGCAGGGTGTGGGCAAGTGCACTCCTAACTCCCCCATCTTGAAACGAGCAAACACATTGAAGGACTCTCCAAAAAATTTTCACTGAAGCCAAACACAACCTCGCACGACAACACTAGCTGGTCCACTGATGCCAATGGGTCCCTGGAACACTTACCTAGCAGAAGAAACCTGTACTGCAAGAGACTTACCTCCAAAAAAATAATTTCAGTTTGTTTTGGGGTTCCCCCGTATGAGTAGTTTGGCTAGATTAGCATGTCATAAGCAAGTGCAGGAGGAGGAGCTAAGCAAGTGCAGGAGGAGGCCGGGGACTAGAGGACAAGGAGTGGTCATGGGAGGTGACAGCAGAGGACTTGGGTTAGGTAAGGCTGGAGATGGGTGTCTTCAGGGTGGCCTCAGGGAAGGGACCGGAAAGTGGGAGAAGAGCTGGTGCAGGTGGTGTGGTCAACCTTCGAATCTGATGGGGGCAGTTCCTACCTGGAGAACTTGGGGGTGGGGGAGACACAAGGTAGACTTAGGTGCTAAACACTCAACCTCACCTGGCTTCCACGTACTTAACCATCAAGAGAGACCTCTAGCAATTCCTCTATCTTCTACCAGGTGGTTGTAGGCGGGGAGCCAGGAGCCATGAGCCACAGAGGTAAGAAAAGAACTTTCTTACAGATTTGATTCACAAGGCTGTAAGGAGTTATTGCAGACAAGTGACTGAACCAGACATGGGCTTCCTGGAGACTTACCTGGGGCATGCGTGAAACTGGCAGAGACAGAAAAGATGATTTTGAAGACTGAGGGCTTGAGGCGTGACACAGCTCCCAAACTGTTGAAGCCATCTTGGGGAGGTGTCATTCATGCCATCCAACGGCTCGTTGGTGTTCTGTGTTCATTTGGAATGACGGGTTTTTGACAGGCTCGGTGCAGAATCAGTGGTAAAATAGTCACTTCACAGAAAAACCAGTAGAGACTCTTTTTTGTCTAATTGATCTCTAAGCTCCCGACTCTTGTCTCTGCCTCCAACTCAGCTTCCTTCGAATCCC
>NW_007252451.1:307869-312539 GCF_000164805.1 Carlito syrichta | reverse complement strand
TCCCCCACCCCCTTCCCATCTCCTACCCCACCACCCAGGCTTCTTCCTCTTAGGGAATAAAAAACACACACAAATAGTTGTTATTAATTGACTCTGTGTGGCCACCGAAGGTCAATGAACAATGACAGCATTCTTCCCATTTCACCATCTCTCGGGTGCTGACCAGAGGCATCAGGCACAGACGAGCATCTCCTGAGTCCTTCAGGTCCCCAGGGCAGCTGCTCGGGTTCTGCCTCAGCTGGGGCATGGCGTTGGCCTGCAAGAACCATTTGGGAACCAAGAGAAGCGGGGCCGGAGGCCTAAGAATACACAGCAGGACACCTCCTATGCCCATCCTGACTCCACGTCTTCTGAGCTGGACACGTGGAATCACTTCTGTCTGCATGGCACCCTGAGGCTCCAGCTCCCGCCACCAAGCCCAAGCCTTCACCCTCAGGGCTCAGTACCAGGTGCAGGCCTGAGAGGTGGCAGAGAGGGAGTTATCTGCAGCCGGGAGTGGATTTTCCGTACCAGCCCACCCGTACGTTGTTTAGCCACCACTGCCTCTGAGCTTTTCGGGAGGGAAAAAAGAGACAAGACAGAGAAAGCCCTGGCAGGTTCTGGAACCCTTCTGTTTTCTCAAGGGCATCACAGTAAGTCCAAAATGACTTTGGGTTTGAACGCAAAAGGCCAGTGCAGAGCAGATTCCTGACCAATGTGGCCCAGATAGTTCTGAGCGATTTATTTTTGTTAATGGAAAATGACTGAGCTAATAAACCTCGGAATCATTTCTGTAGGGAGAGTTGCAGTCTGTTTTGTCTCCTCAGAGAGGCTTGTTTTTGCTTGTGGCTTTCTTTTAGGGAAGAAAAGAATTTGAATGTAGGAAAAAGCCCAAATAACAACTTTTCTCTATGTGACAGCTGATGCCCAAAATCCCAAGCCTAGACTTTTTTTAACCTGATTTCTAACAATTACTGAAAATTCACAGAGGTCCAAGCACTTTCATCACTGTCTCATGTAATCCCTCTGACAAAGAGGAGACCAAGTCTCAGAGTGCTGAGAAACATTTATTTGGCAAATCTACGCTTCACCAAATCTGTATCTTTGGTACTATGGAAGATGGTGGAAATGCAAGGGTGGACCTGACAGGCATGGCCCTGTCCCTAGACAGCATTCTGTGTTGAGGACAGACATACATGTATTAAAATGAAACGCATTATGGGGAATCCCACCTAGTGACATTGAGGCCTCGGGAGTGGAGAGGTTAGGACTTAGCAGCTTTGGTCGGGGAGGGAATGGGAGGCTTCAGGAGAGGTCTGGAGAGGAGAGACCATAGAACCTTGAAGGACTGGAGCAGCTCAGTGCCGCTGGAGAGTGGGAGAAGCAGGAGACTTCGGAGAGACTGGAGAAGCAAGCAGGGGTGGAGAGTCTCACTGTCCAGGCTGAAGAACCCAGAGGCTTTCACAAGACCAGTGAAAAATCCTCAAAGCATTTTAGGCAAAGGAGTTGTGGGATTTACACCTTAGAGAGATCCCTCTGACCGAGCATGGTGGCTCACACCTGTCATCCCAGCACTTTGTGAGGCACAGGTGAGAGGATTGCCTGAGCCCAGGGGTTCGAGACCAGCCTGGGCAACTTGATGAGACCTCGTCTCTACAATAAATTAAGAAAAATTAGCCAGGCGTGGTGGCACATGTCTGTGGTTCCAGCTACTTGGAAGGATCACCGAGCCCAGCAGGTCGAGGCTGCAGTGGCTGTGAGCATGCCACTGCACCCCAGCCTGGGCGACAGAGTAAGACACAGAAAGAAGCAATTACCGATAAACTAAGGCAATTGATAGGATGGAGACAAGGGATGTTAAAAAGATCTAACCATCAGTATCAGACGGGCATCAGCCAGATGGAACGGAAGGCTGCTCGAAACAGCCCTGAAGACCCCTTGCTGGGCCCGGCATCTTTCCTACAGGTCCTGGCAAAGGGCCGGGCTGCCAGGTGGCAGGGAAGGGACATTCACAGGAGGGGACTGGTGTGAGAGCAGTGGCCCCTTACCAGTTAGCATGGACTTCTTTCAATACTTCAGCCACTGATAAGGTCATCCTGGTGCATTTCACTGTAAATGTCAGCCAGAGAGGGGGTCAAAGCCGAGTATCTGGAGAAGACTCAGCAGTGTCCATGCATGTCGCCTGTGAGCCAGAACCCCAGGAGAGGACTTTCAAGGACTGGTGGTGTGAATGCCCTGAATCCTGGCAATCCGCTGAGACAACAGTGACTCTGGAGAAGGATGTGTCACGTGGAAGGTCAGGGATGTGGCTTCTTTAAAGGGGATGTGGCCTCGATGCAAACAGGCCCCTGATCACGGCCATAGCGAAGAACACATCCAAAACCTCCTGCTGTGGCCAACCAGACTTTGTCTTGGCTTCAACCCCAACAATTCCTACCCCTGAGATTCTTGACTTCCTTCCTGTGTCCTGACTCTGACCAGGTACTCAGTGAGCTATTTTTCTGATTCTCCTGTTTTTGTTTGGCCGTCTCTGCAAACACCACAGCATCCTGGCTTCTTTTTAACCTCTGTCTGCATCTCACAGTTTCTTTCGCTTAACCACCCAGCTGAGGGCACACCCCTCATCCCCTGCGGGTAACCCCAGCTTTTCTCTGGGGGAAGCAGTGCTCCAGGGAGACCTTAGGTTTGAGTGTAGTGTTTGCTGCTTTGCAAACGAAGATCGTCAAATCAGCAAAGCAATTCAGTCATTCATTCATTCCATCATTCAAGTCTTCCCACAAGGGCAGAGTAAACACTTATGAGGTCCATCACTAATCCCACAGCTCTAATACTCTGTGTTGAGGACAGACATACATGTATTAAAATGAAATGCATTATGGGGAATCCCACAGAGTGAAATCTACCAGGGGCCCAGTAATAGTTCATTGAGCACTGATGGCCTGCATAGTCCGCGCTAGGGCTGCTGAAGATACAAGAATGACATGGTCCTGCCTTCGTGAATCTAATTAATTAATTAAGTATTCTTTCGTCCACCCATTGGTTCATTCGTTCAGTCATTCCATCATCAGGCATGTAGAGATGACTGGATGCCAATGGGAATAAGGAGCCAGTACTGAACTCAAGCAGACAATGGTTAAAAGGGGATAGTTGCACTGTAAGAAGTGTCTTTAATGGAAAGATTGTGTCGCCCATGAAAAGCGAAGATGGGAAATAAAATCACGGTTTCTAAAGCTCTTGTAGCATTAGCTATTGACTTTGTCAAGAGGGTGAATCGTGTGTGGTCCCGCTTGAATGCCAAGGTACTGAACCCTATGGAAGGGTTTTCCTAATCCATCTTGCTTCAAAGATTTAAGTCTAAACAGCATGTTTAGACTCTCGGTAGTTCTCAGGCAAAGCCTTGCACAGATGTGTCACATCGTCTCTCTCCTCCAGCATCATGCAGAACTTAGAACAGGAGAAGCTGTCCCCTCGACGCAGTCATGGTCAGACAGATGAAAGTATTCAGCACTGAGATCTCAACAAGCACTTGTGAGATCCAGGACGCTGCCTTTATTCTTCATTTGAAAAATATGGATTGAAATTGCCTCTGTGTGTGCCAGGTCCTGATGCCCAATGATGAGGTACAGCCCCCACTGTCATGGGCATTATAGACCGATTGGGTTCTCGTTATATGGCAGGCATGTTCCAAACAAACCATTTACAAATGCGGAAACTGAGGCACAGAGACGTAACTAACTTGCCGAAAGGTGCTGACTCCAGAACCTGTATGTTCTATCACATGTCTCTAGACGAATGAACATTATGGGGGCCTTTACCAAATGCCACGAGCCACAACCGAACAAACTGGGAGTTAGAGAATGACTGGTGGGTGAGCAGGGGAGAAGAGAAACACTGAAAATGGCCGGAGGAGGCATCGCTGAAGGGGAAACAGTTAGGCTGGAGCCTGAAGAGTGGATGCAAGCAACCCACACTAAGCTGAGGAAGAGCATCCTGGGGCGAGGGCTCCAAAGATGGAGATATGGCATTCAGGAGCCAAGTGGATGGGAGCTCAGAGGATGGAAGAAGCAGTGTGAGCGGATGTGTGTAGACAGAGGTGGACCAGGTCATGGGCCTTATAAGTGAAATGAGGTAGGGACTTAGAGAGTGAAAGACGGAAGCCATTCAAGTCTCATCAGGGGAGGTACGCCCCTTGTGTTCCCTTATGTTTACATTAATTCCAGGCCAAAAAAAAAATGAGTTGCTTCTCTGTGCCTCAATTTCCACATTTGTAAATGGTTTATTTAGAACATGCCTGGCATCTAGTGGGACCGCAATATGTCTATAAATCCCACAACAGGAGGAACTACATCTCACCATCCTGCCTCCAGTTCCTAACTTGTGCACCTGAGGGAACTGCTGAGGTGGCCCTGAGAATATCAGAAGCACAGGCTCTGAAGACAAGGAGCATGGGTTCAGATGCTGACTCCTCTTCTTGGGCAAGTTATTCGTCTTTTCCATGTGTCCGCTTCCTTCTTTTATGAAGAAGAGGTAATAATACCTCCCCTAGAAGATTGCACTGAGTAGATAAGGAGAAATTAAATGTGAAGCGTTTAAAACAGCACTAGCCAGCCGGGCTCGGTGGCTCAGCCTATAATCCTGTGCCTTTGGGAGGCTGAGGTGAGTGAATTGCCTGAGCCCGCGGGTTCGAGACC
>NW_007252451.1:249405-307831 GCF_000164805.1 Carlito syrichta | reverse complement strand
AAAAAAAAAAAAAAAAAAAAAAAAAACAGCACTAGCCATAGAGCCTGCAGCATGTAAATATCAGCTTCACTTCCGGCTACATGCAACTGAAGGCAATAGTATTGTGGCAGACCCTGTAATTTACAATAATGCACTCTCAATGCAGGACATTTGGAAAGCACTAAGCAAAACAATTATTTGGCCAGGCTCGGTGGCTCAGCCTGTAATCCCAGCACTTTGGGAGGCCGAGGTGAGTGGATTGCCTGAGCCTGCCAGTTCGAGACCAGACCAGGTAACTTGATGAGACTTTGTCTCTACAATAAATTAAAAAAATTTGCCGGGCATGGTAGCACGTGTCTGTAGTTCCAGCTACTTGGAAGGTTGAAGCAGAAGGATCGCCAGAGCCTAGCAGGTCGACCCTGGAGTGGCTGTGAGCGTGCCACTGCACTCCAGCCTGGGCGACTGGAGAGTGAGGCTCCAATTCATTAAAAAAAGAAAAGAAAAACAATGATTCCTGTTCACACCACCTAAAGAAAACCATCCATCATATTCTGTACTTTTGCATTTCTTTTTTTTAATGTGCCTTGTGTAAAGTGCAAAAATGTTATCATGTTTCTGTGTTGTTCTATAGACTGCTTCTCTTTTTAATTCAGCAACTGTTGCAGGTTGGGTGCCCCAGAAGTAAACACTGAGACTGTTTTGGAGGTGTGCAAAGTGTTTATTTGGGATTAACACCTGGGAATAGGGTGAGAAGAAGGATTGGATTGAGGGAAAAGTCAAACTTTAATGCAAATGTTAAAGATAGATAGATAAATAGATATAGATAGACAGATATAGATATACACCAATATATAATGCACACATATATACATACACACATAATTATAGAGAGAATCGGGGGGAGGAAAGAGGAAGAGAAAGAGAGAGGTTGATTCTGACAAAAAACATGAAATCTCTGGCTCCGAGAACAGACCATTTTTCACTCACAGAACATATTAGCGTCGTTTCCCCAT
Source organism: Carlito syrichta (assembly GCF_000164805.1). Taxonomy (NCBI): domain Eukaryota; kingdom Metazoa; phylum Chordata; class Mammalia; order Primates; family Tarsiidae; genus Carlito; species Carlito syrichta. The sequence continues at coordinate 306,839 of NW_007252451.1, read as the reverse complement.
ACCCCAGTCCCCACAGGACAATGCAAACTAGGCTAGATATTACCCTATGTGCACAGCACAGATCGCAACCTTGAAATCACGCAACTCAGAGCTTAGGGTGGTTGGTACATTTACCCATCCCCCTCCATCCCGAAGAAAGAGATTTTTTTTTTGCAGGAGAGAGGAAAGCATCTCCAGACTTATTTAATACCCTAGAATGCCAGCAAATGTCTCCAGTCTCTAAATCTCTTTGGAGAAATACACTATCTCTACCTTGCAAGGCGTGTTAATAACTCCGCCATCTTTTAACTAAGTTTGCTGGGGATCTTTGCTCGGAAATCCCATGACTTACAGGATACACAAAAATACTCGTGGTGGATTGCTTCCTCATAGTTGACTTGACACAAGGCAGGCCAACATTCTAGGGTACCAGAATGTTCGGCATCGGGCCGAAGTGTCTGGGCTTTGGTAACCCTACTTCAAACAATCACGGGTCATGGGCAAGCTAAGAAGGATGTGTCCTTAGCCAAGGCTGCTCTCTGCAGTTGTGGCAAACTCCAGAGGACCTAACACTTAAGGCAGTAAGTCCTTCCATGAAAGAGGAACTGAGCTGTGTGTTTTCGTGTCCACCATAGCAACACACTGAGCACATTTTTCTATATCAGTGATTTATAATGGTTACATGGCATTTCATCCTTCTGATTGTACCCTAATTGATGAATCCCCCTTACTGAGCATTAAGTTGTTCATAACTTTGCTATTCTAAATATTAATGCTGCCGTGAATTTCCTAGTCTTTTATGTATTTGTATCCTTCCCGGTCCTTGGGATAAATAAAAGTAGAATCTAGGTCAGGTTGTTTGGACACCTTTAAGGCTGTTGATTCACATTACTGAGCTAGCCTCCGTTAAGGCTGTGCCACTTAATACCTTCCTGCAGTGGCCGAGCCTATCCGCTTCTCCTGAACCCTGCTGACATCAGTTCTCATTACTCTCATAAGATGTTGTTAACCTAATATAAGTGAAATGGAAAAAAATACATATCCCACTTTTGTTTTTATTTGCAATTTTTAAATACTGTGGATAAACACTTTTCACGTGCTGTTTGACCATTTTGATCTCTTGTCTTCTGAACTGTGGATTTACATTTATTCTTTGCTTTTGTAACAGAGTGTTTTTCTTTTCCTTATTGATGTGAAAGACCTCTTAAACATAGCAACCCACTCTCACGATCATATAGGCTGCCATTATTTTTCCCAGTTTATAGTTTGCCTTTTCGTCTTGTTTATAGCGCTTTTGACTCGTACGTTTTACAGTCTGTTAGAGCCAAGTCCATCAATCTTTTCCATTCTCGACTCGCTCCTTGTCATTATGTTGATGAAGCTTGATGCATTTTATAATCTAGATGCAGGACCTTCATTTTTTTTCCCTCTCAAATTTGATCCAGTGCATTTCGATTCATTGTTACAACCTGCCCAGACCTTCTGGAGCCTGGATGATGTCAGCCGTTGTCTCCTCTCTCCCTCCCTGCCTGAGTCAAATGCAAATGTGATCCGAGCTTGTCCTGTGAGTTCATCCAAGTCGTCCATCCATCACTCCTTTTTCATTTCTCTAATGGTGTTCACGCAACTTGTGTGAAATGAAGCCAAATGGAGCCTTCTCTGTCACCAACACAGCAGCCAGCTGGGGCCTGGGGCCGACATGAGAGAGGAGGGTCACTGACAATGGGATGCCTGGCCCGCCTGGATCAGCATTTTTACAGAGCCTGTCACCCTTAAAACCCTCACTTCAGGGTCATTATAGTTTATTTACATGTTGTTCTCCCTAGGGTATATCTGTCTTTTTTTTTCTTCACCAACTGAACTCTTTGTGGAATGATACAGGGCATAAATATATTGAAAATAACTGGGGTTTGATGAGGCACGGGATGGTAGTGCACACTGCCCAGAGCCACATTAGATGTTTAGTTGGTTTCCTTGGAATACTGGACAAGACCTTAAAGACTGGTCTCTACCTTTCCATCTGTAGCCACCTGATGCAAAGATCCCTTTTGCATTGTGTGGGTTGATTATAAACACCACGATAGAGACCTGCTAGGAACCAAACACTTTACTTCTTTAAAAAAAATACTTTGCATACAAGTGTTGTTGTTTCCCTTTACATGCAAGGAGATAGAGGCTCAGAGATCTCAAGATATTAGCTCAAGATCACACAGTTGGAAAGTGCTGGAAACCAGATTTGAACTCACATCTATCTGGATCCAAATCCCATACCAAGCTGCCTGGCCACCTGGTGGCTGATAATCCTGCATCCTTTGAAGACCAGGGTGGGATGACTCCAGGAGCACCCCAGGGAAGGAATTTTGGATGTTGGTCAATTTCCCTTTCTGTATCTTCTTCCCCTTGAAGACACATAAACCTGGTCTCCTTGCCCTTCCTCAAGACAAGTCTTCTCAAGATCCGATTTGCTCTGCCTCCTCTCCCTCGGATCTGTCAATAACTCCTCATATGATATTGGAAGACCCTTTGCCCTCCTGTCCTCTCCCATCTGACCTTGCTCCAATTTATCCTGGTGGTGTAAGTTGTCCACAGCTGCGTGCAGTGTTCCTGATGGACTCTCACTGCAGCAGGACTTGCACTCCAAGTAACAGGTCAGGTTCATTCCTTCCCTTCAAGGAAGACTTCTTTTGCTCCATTCTCATGGGGGAGCTTGGGAGCCTGTTTTGCTTTCATTTCGAGACAGTGTCTTGTCATGTTGCCCAAGCTGAAGTGTAGTGGCTACTCTCAGACACTGTCCCACTACTGATTGTTTGCTTTTTATAGTCATGCAAGCCTGACCTCTGAATCCTGGGAGATACCAGGAATAGTAACAGAACCCCATTTTCCACTGCATGATTTTTTCTTATCTGCATTTTAAGCAAGATCCTATCCTTGTTTGACTATTTTTTCTCACCTCCCACCTCACCCTGGAGTTCCTTTCTACCTCCATTGAGCATCCCCTTGTGAGAATGCTGTCCTGCCCTCCTGATGCTCACAGGGTGAAGGAGAGACAGGTGTGAAGATAAGGAAAGCCCAGAGTTTTCAATGGGCTTCGAAGGTGGGAAGTTATCTAACATTGAGCCAGTCTCTTTGAGGGTCTCTTTCAGAAGAAGCTGGTCACTGGCTGACCTGTCTCCAATTACTGTATCTTGGAAAGAGTCAGGAATGAGGAGCTGGGAAACTGGTATCCAAAAGCAAGAAAGTGGGAGTAGGGAAGACACATCACAGGCTTCCCACGTCCTGTCTCATCTCCTCGTTACTAAGTTGCCTGCTCTGTGTTCAGAGGCACACACTCATTTGCCTCGTTTCTAATGTGGGAATAAAAATGTTACCTTCTTTATGGGCCTGTTGTGAAAATTAAATGATATAATGAATGTAAAGTGCTTAGCACACTAAGTGCTTCACAAATGGTGACTGTTTATATATTCAGTGTAACCCTCGACCTATTTATTTCAGTTAACAAAGGCCAGGCAGTGTTTGAGAAAAACATCCTGGCTTTTTTACATTTTGCTTTAGAGTTCTCTCATACATCACCTCTTCTGAGCCTCACTACAACCCTATAGGAGGCAGCACAGCTGACATCATTGAACTTCACATAATAAGGATGCAATGAAGACTTGGATGAATGAAAGAGTAATAACAGAATTTGTCCATGACCCTCAGTCACCACTTTGGGATTTTGTTTGTTTGTGTTTTGTATTTCTTCATTTGTTTGTTTTTGACAAAGTCTCACTCTGTCACCCAGGCTGCGACGATCACGGCTCTTCGCAGTCTCGACATCCTAGGCTCAGGCAATCCTTCTGCCTCAACCTCCCGAGTAGCTGGAACTACAGGCATGCACCACTACAGCCAGCTAATTTTTGATTTTTTGTAGGGACGAGGTCTCATTGTGTTACCCAGGTTGGTCTCAAATTCCTGGGCTCAAGCAATCCTCCCACCTTAGCCTCCCAAAGTGCTGGGATTATCAGCGTGAACCAGCACCCTTGCCCCATCACTGCTTTGTTTTTGTTTTTGTTTTTGTTTTGAGTTGGAGTCTCAGTTTGTCACCCAGACTGGAGTGCAGTGGCCGCTCCCAGCCACAGCAGCCTCTACCTGCTGGGCTCCGGCGATCCTTCCGCCTCAGCCTTCCAAGTAGCCGGAATTACAGGCGCGCACTACCATGCCCGGCTGATTTTTGATTTATTGTAGCGATGAGGTCTCGCTAAGTTGCCCAGGCGTGTCTCGAACCCACGGGTTCAGGCAATCCACTCACCTCAGCCTCCCAAAGGTGCGGGATTACAGGCTGAGCCACCGAGCCCAGCTTACCGCTTTGTTTTTAATGAAGATTGCTGAGCAGCAACAAGGATTGACTCCGTTGGGTCTTTACCTCTGGTCTGACATTTTTTCCCTGCTTGCAGTTTATCCTTTTTTGGCCTTCCTCAACTCCCATATGAGGTCTCAGTAAAGGCTCCCAGCTGGAGGCTGAGGCAAAACTCATCTACAGTGATAGAAGCCAAAACAACAGTTAAATTAAAGAGTAGAAGGCAAGGAATGGATTAATCAGAAAGGGACATAAAGAAATGTTCTGGGGTGATACAAATGTTTTATACCTTGATAGGGGTTGGAGGTCACATGAGCATATACATTTGTCATAAGTCATAGAGCTGAATGCTAAAGATTTGGGCATTTTACTGTATATAAATTATACAACAATAAAATGCTGGAAAAAACTTTATTGTACATAAGGACATGGGGAGATGTTTGTGACATTGCTAAATACAAAAAAACCCAGCTATATAATAGTTCACAGTATGACCTCAATCTCATGAAACACCCAAAGAAAGACACAGCTCTAAACTCTGTCTTTGTAGCAAGATGGGGGCTTCTTTATTCTTCTTCTAGATATTTTCCTTCCCTTCCTCATTATCTGAGGGTCCCTTGCTAATTCAGCGAGGAGACAGAATGTTTTTTTAGCATTATAAGATCCTAATATTATGTTATGAGATGGGGTTCCTATAAAAGTGTATGTGTGTGTGTGTGTGTGTGTGTGTGTGTGTGTACACGTGTGTGTGTATATGAGGGGGATCCAAAAAATTGAATTTATTTATTAAAACTTGTATATTTATTCTTGCCTGTTTAAACTTCAGTCACTTTCAAAGTACTCTCTGTTTGATGCAATACACCTATCAAGACTTTTTCCACCACTCAAAACAGTTTCTGAACTCGTCAACTTTGACACCTTTTAGCGCTTTTTGCCATTTTTTGTTTCACCTCTTCCACATCAGCAAAATATCAACCTTTGAAGACTTTTTTCATCTGGGGAAACAAAAAAATAAGTCACTTGGGGCGAAATCAGGTGAACAGGGAGGGTGGGTCAAAAACTGCTGAACTTTCTGCACAGTGTGGTCCGGTGCCCTCGTCAATCAGCCATCGTGAAATGGGCAGACGCATTGAAAGAATCTCCAATAAAAATGTCATTGAAGCCAGACACAGCCTCTCACAACAACACTAGCTTGTACACTGATGCTGACGGGTTCCTAGAACACTTACCTAGAAGGAGAGGCCTGTACTCCAAGGGACCTGTCCTCAAAAAAATAGTTCCGGGTTTTTTGGGGGTCCCCCCATACATATATACACTCTATCTATCTACCTATGTATCTATCAATCACCTATCTATATCTATCTATCTTTCTATCTTTCTACCTATCTTTCTATCTATCTATCTATATTTCTATCTATCTGTCTGTCCATCCATCTATTGATCGATCTAGATATATCTATAAAAAGTTTGCTTCTAGCCGGGCTCGGTGGCTCAGTCTGTAATCCTGCACCTTTGGGAGGCTGAGGTGAGTGGATTGCCTGAACCCGCGGGTTCGAGACCCACCTGGGCAACTTGGTGAGACCTCATCTCTACAATAAATAAAAAATTAGCCGGGCGTGGTAGCGCACGCCTGTAGTTCCAGCTACTCGGAAGGCTGAGGCGGAAGGATCGCCGGAGCCCAGCAGGTCGAGGCTGCGGTGGCCGGGAGCAGCCACTGCACTCTAGTCTGGGTGACAGAGTGAGACTCCAACTCAAAAAAAAAAGAAAGTTTGCTTCTCTTGCAGATGATCTAGTCTAAGAAATCTGAAAGATCAAAACCATCCTTAGGCAGGAAGGGGAGGAAGAAAGAAGAATGAAAAAGACAAAGAGAGAAGAGAAAACAGGAGAGGGGAGAGTTATGAGAGGAGGCAGAGACCACGGCAATAAAAGGGGGAGTTCTGGCCCCTGGTCCTCCTTCCAAGCCAGACTCTGCATGGACTGCAAAGTGACTCACTTGGGAAAAAGTAACGGATGGCCCATCTTTTGAACTGCATAATTGTTTCCCATCAGTTACTGATGAAACTTTTCTCGCTGGTAAAGAGCTTTCCCTACAGGCCTTTCCAGCAAATTCAAGCCTAACTGAAGAGTAACAAGTGAACGAGGGAAAGTCTGCAAATCCAGGAACTAGCGATTCCTAGTTGCCGTGCACTCCTGCACTCACAGCAAGCACCTGGCCAATTTGCACCCTCCAGGGCCCCTGCTAAGCCCCAGGATCTGCCATCGGTATTTCCTGTGCTCTTGACCCATCTTGAAGAGGTGTCATCTCGTACCAATTCCAGATGGTTCCGGATAAGGCTGTGGACCACCCAAAACCAAAATCCCACAGAAACTGGAATTATATCCTCATTATTTAGACTCACATTGACAGGTCAGGCTTTTATTTGCTAAAAAGCATAAAAGCAGAGACAGGTTTGCAAGGGATTGATCCCTTTACTTGATATGCCCTCTATCCTCCCCAGACCTCTAGGTCCCAGTCCTTTCAGAGTTTCATTTAATTCCAGTTTCAGATCCCTTCTGTCAAGTTGCTTCTCTTGAATTCTGGCGAGTATCAACTTTCCCCCTCCTTGGCTGCCGCCAGCAATTATGAATGCATGAGTCAGAATATTCTCTCTGACTGGTAGGGCTCTCCAACCAGCTCCCTCAGCACCCTGGAAAGCAGTCACAGCACCACCAAAGCTAATGGAGTAGCTATGTTTCCATTCATAACCCACTAATCTTCCAAACATTCCTGAAAATCAGGTAGTGCCACCTCATTGTGCCTATAAGGAAACCGAGGTTTAAAATCGTCAGTATCCCACTTGTCTATCTTCTTTCTTTCTTTTTTTTTTTGAGTTGGAGTCACACTCGGTCGCCCAGACTGGAGTGCAGTGGCCACTCCCGGCCACCGCAGCCTCGCCTGCTGGGCTCCGGCGATCCTTCCGCGTAGCAGGAATTACAGGCATGTGCTACCACACCCGGCTGATTTTTTGATTTATTGTAGAGATGAGGGTCTCACTGCCCAGGCGGGTCTCGAACCCGCGGGCTCAGGCAATCCACTCACCTCAGCCTCCCAAAGTGGGGGATCACAGGCTGAGCCACCAAGCCCGGCTGTCTATCTTATTTCTTAAGGCATTAGCCTTTAGGGTTCTGAATAGGAATTGGTTGCCAGTTCCAATTTCCATAAGGGTGTCTCCTGTGTTCTCTAAGAGTCTTACACTTTGAGGTTTTACGTTTAGGTCTTTGATCCATTTAGAGTTAATTTTTGTGTATGGTGATAGGTAGGGGTCCTGTTTCAATCTTTTGGATGTGGTCAGCCTGTTTTTCCCGCACCATTTACTGAAGTTGCAACTCTGTTCACAATAGCAAAAACATGGATTCAACCGTGCTTCCCATCGAAGCTGGACTGGATTTTTTTTAAATGTGGTGCATATACACAATGGAATATTATGCAGCCATAAAGAAAGACAAACATATGAACTTCGCAGCAACTTAGACAGATTTGGAGCCGATCATACTCAGTGATCTATCACAGAAACAAAGAACAGAGTACCATATGTTCTCACTCATAAGCGGACCTTGAACAATTATACTATAAGAAAGGGATTGGCGGTAGTGGGAAACTGTCAGGGGAAGGGGTGGGATTGGCAGTTGAGGGAAACTGCTAGGGGAGGGATAGGCATACCTCATCACCAAGGGCAACAAGGGTACCTGCATAATCAACGTTTGTATACCTCACCCTGAATTGTACCCCACATCTTTATAATTTAAAAAAATCTAAAATAAACAAAATTAAAATCGTCAGTGTCTTGTTCAAGGCTGCACCACTGCAGAGCTGGGATGAATCGGTGCTCTTCCATAAGACCCATCCATCACTGCTTACCTGCATCATCCTGAAAGCAAAGGGTTCCACGCTTTGCTCCCACAGGAATCTGAGCTTCGAAGGGCAAGAACTGGATCTCATTCATTTTTGTGTCTCTCGGTCCCTAAAATAATATGGGGCACTCGCAACTGTAAATAAACCTGACCTGAATTGTGTAATTCCCTAGATGCAGTATTCCCCAGTTGCCTCTGAGGGACACCCGGAGGGCTTGTTGAACGTACAGCCTCTCATATGTTGTGCATCCTGACTCTTGGTTCTCCAATTCACCCCAGTGTTTGTAATTTAACAACAGCCCAAAGAGATTGGTTGTTTTATTTTAAAGATGCGGGATACAATTCAGGATGGGGTACATAAGTGGCCATCCTACAGGTGAGGTTTTGGGCCTCCCGTTGGTCCTCATTTCGCCTGGCTGGGGATCAGGTGCCCTTATTGATGTTATGTCTCCCCTTCCCCCCCACCTCCCCGGCAGTGTCCTGTTACTGCCAATCTCCTTCCTGTAGTATTATGATAAATGTTCGGGGTCCACTTATGCGTGAGAACATGTGGTACTCATTGCTTGTTTCTGTGATAGATCACTGAGTATGATAGACTCTAAATCCATCCAAGTTGTTGCAAAGTCCTTAATTTTGTCCTTCTTGATGGCTGTATAATATTCCATTGTGTATATGTGCCACATTTTTTTATCCAGTTCACTTTTGATGGAGAATGGTTCTTCTCATAGTGTAATAGGCACACACATCGCTGGGGGAGCTTGTTAAAATGCAGTTTCTCATTAAGTAAAGGTGAGACTGGAGACCCTGCATTTAGAATAAGTTCCTGATGATAACCATGTTGCTGGCCCTCTGACCACACTGACAGCAGAAAAGCTAGACCAGACCAGAGCTTCCCCACCCTGGCTTCAGGTTAGACTCACCGGGGCACTTTTTTAAACTTCTGATGCCAAAGACACCCCCTTAATTCAGCAAGCTACAGATGGAAAAAGAATATGCACAAAAACATATCCAACTTGTATCCATAACATATAATGAAATCTTATAATGAACTCTTACAACTCAATTAGAAGATCAAACACACCAATTTTTAAAATGAGCAAAGGACCACTTAGAAAGGCTCTCTTGCTGGTCAAGGTGTAACATGGTGGCATTGAAAGTGTAGCCTGAAGCCCAGAGAGATCCAGCTTTGTGAAGAGTAGGGGAAGGAGCTTCCAGACAGGGGGAGTAATTAGGAAAAAGACCCTAGAAGGAGAGCAAGCCCAGCCTGCTAACAGATGAGCAGGAAGGTATGTGAAACAAGGTTGAAAAATAAGGAAGTGTATGGTCACCTGGAGTATGAGGGATCTGGACACAATCTGATTAGCATTTTTAAAAGAGATTTAGAGGCCGGGCTCACACTGATGATCCCAGAACTTTGGAAGGACGAGGTGAGAGGATTGCCAGAGCCCAGGGGTTCGAGACCAACCCGGGAAACTTGGTGTGAACTCATCTCTACAATAAATCAAAAAATTAGCAGACATGTTGGCGTGTGCCCATAGTTCCAGCTACTTGGAAGGCTGAGGCAGAAGGATCACCAGAGCCTAGCAGGTCGAGGCTGCGGTGGTCTTGAGCATGCCACTGCACTACAGCCTGGGTGACAGACTGAGACTCCAACTCAAAAATAATAATACATAAATAAAAGAACAGATTTAGGGGAGTGGGCTGGAAGTAAAGAAGAAGAAAGGAAACAATTTGAAAAACGATTGCGGCAGAACAAGAGAAGGATTATGTACTGGATTACATCAGGGTGGGGGGGAAATAATGAATTTGAACTAAGGCTTGGGGGTAATATCCATGTGGAGATGGAGATGGCCCGCTCCACAGGGTTGGGCTGGACACAGACTCACCAGCCCTTGGACAAGGTTCCATTGATTCACTCTTCCTACAAGTATGAAGTTTCTTCTCCATTCCCTGCATAGGGTGAGAAACTAGCCATGCAGAGGTCAACAGGTCCGTCATGGTCTTTGCTCCCATGGGCTTTCCCTTGGGAAACAAATAATTAAGCGGAGTCTGACAAGCTTGCTTATTAAACCGCTTATTGTACAAACATAAACAATGTATTATACAAACAATGATTGAATTTCCTTTGTGGTCAGCACTCCTAAAGAGAAGTGCACAAGCCAAAGGAGTGAACAAGGGATCTAACCTGCTCTGCAATACCAGGGAAGACTTTGTTGAGCAAGTGTCCTTTGGGCTCAGCTGGTAGGAAGTGACCAGATTTAAAAGATGGAGCAGAGCTATCCAAGAAGAGGGCCTGGTGTGCACAAAGGCCCCAAGATGGGGCTCGGCACACCTCACTTGAGCACTAAAAGAGCAGCCCAACCTAAAGGCCGAGAATGGGTGAGTGGAAGTAAGGGTGGGAGTAAAAACCTTGAGAGTGGTTGGCATTTTCCAAGGATGCATGTCCATTGAGAAGAGCAAAGGTGCCAAGAGAGAACCCAGATGTTTCCAGGCTGCCATGCAGTTGCCACCCAGGCCACACATGAGCCCCAAAGCCAGAGAACTGGGAAATCAGAATGACAGACAAGTCAGAAAACCAGCAACTTCTTAAGTGCTGAGTTTGCCAACTTCGGTCTACGAATTGACAGAATTGTCACTGTGGAATTTAGGTGTCGATAGATATAAATGTGTGCAATTCAACATTCAGGAAATCGCAGACAAGGTTCTGCTCCTACTGCCCTACTGTTCTGTCTTGGCATGGCCCGTAGAAATACTCTTTGTGGTTTGTTTAATTCACTGGTTTTCAGGCTGTATAAAATCATTCTATGATGGGCCATCCGAGAGGCATAGCTATGTTCTCTCAGCAGGGGTACCCGCTGATAGATGCTCTCAGACAACTCGGAAGCACTCAATCCATTAGACACAGGAGACTGCAGATGTCATTAACCTTTTCAACCTACTCACTTTCTCCTGACTGGCATTTAGGAAGCTTAAAATCTGATTATTTACCCTGCAGATGGAAGCAGGCACTTAGGGAGGTCCGGGAATTGAGCACCAGTCCTGTTCTGGTCGCCTGGGTTTATTTTTCCTGAGCAGGACGTGGTTGACTACAGCCTTGGGGATTCTGTGGTGTCCATGGCTGGGGGAAAGCCCACACGCCCCTAGAACAGTGGTAACCAAAGTACAATCAGAGAATCTCTGAGGGTCCCATAGACCTTTAGAGAATGTCCACAATGTTATTTTCCTTTTTAACTGTGTTCACATTTGCGATGAAGATGCAAAATCAATAATGAGTAAAACTGCTGAAACTTTAGCAGGAATCAAAGGTGGGGCACCAAGTGGTACCAGTAGTCACCGTACTCTTCACTGCCCTAAGCTCACAGTAAGTGACTAATCATGCCAATGATGATAAATTTTTAGAAGCCAGTTCCATTTTAGAATGTCTTTGATGAAGTTGTAAAAACTATTCATTCTATTGTATCTTGACCCTTGAGTACACATCTTTTATATTCCTTGAGACAATATGGGAAATATCTATCAAAGCACATCAGCTGCCTAGTGAAATAAGATGCTGTCTTGAGGAAAAACCCTTGTGCACTTATTGTGGTTGCAAGCTGAAATAGTTGCATTTTTCATGGAATACCAGTTTCACCTGAATGAACATCAACAGACAAATTGTGGTATTGAGACTTGGGTATTTGGCAGAATTTGGCAGAATTCATTTATTGAAAATGAATGACAGGAGCCAGTCACTTCAAGAAAAACAACCAACAGTATTGGTTGCCTGTGATAAAATCTAATTTTCCAAGGAAAGATTAGAATTTCAGACAGCTTTCCAATGTTTAATGACTCATGACCAGATTGTTGGTGATTGTGGGGATGAATGTGGGGTTTTTTTGATGCTATCTAATGAAAAATGTCAACAATTGGGAGATGTGTATAACTCAGTGAGCCAATATTTTCCAAATGACCGATACATTTCATTCAAACCATGCGTGGATAAAAGACCTATTCAGAGAGCAAGAGAGACCAATCATTTTTGTTGTTGTTGTTGTTGTTTTTAGGAAAGCATGATTTATTGAGAGGACAGAAAAACTCCCACAGTGGGAGAGGACCCGAAGGGGTTGCCCTCCAATAGATTTTTAATAGAACAGAAAACAAAAGAGTTTTAACTTCAGGATAAACGAGTTTTCAGTGTGCTTTTGAGCATTGGTGAGGCTGTGGCTTTTAACTGTTAAATCTAAGTAGTGCTAAATTGACTGTCCCCACATTTTATCCTGCAGTCAGGGCCAAGATGGCAATTTTGAAGGGACTAAATTTGGATCCATGTGGCTTGGTCACATATTCAAGAGTCACACTCTATCATGTGGTCCCAAATTGGATTCAGACGGTTTAATTATATATGAAAAACTAAACCTTCCCTAGGAGATAATTTCTCTGGCCAAAGAAACCTTATAACAAGATTCCACGGAAACAATCACTGCCCGTGGTCAGCTGGTATTCACCAGGATGGTCGTACTGATCACGTATAATTAGCATCTGTTTCAATTGATCAGAATCTGAGTCATACACGCTTTACTCATCCATTCCACAAATATTTACTTATCTCCTACTATGTCCCAGGCAAAGGCAGATTTGCTACGGAGCTGATTAAGTGTAACCCTCGGGACCTCTCACTTGCACTGAGAATTCATCCATGCTGCTCTTCATGTTGATCAGTGAGGGAGTTGTGGCAGCATTTTGGAGATTCAGTGTAAGTCGAGGGGTAGATTTATTTAGTGTGGGTTCAGTGTAGTGTATTTATATGGCTGCAGTCACTTTTGTGTATGGTTTCATTATTGTTACCTATGCCAGAAAGAAATAACTTTCAGAAATACTGTTATTGCCTATTATATCAACCCACCTAGAGGCATGACATAAATAACATCCAGGACTAGAAATTGTTTATCAAGATATAAATATTTTCTATGGTGCCCAGCATAAGAATATGGATAAAAAACAAAGCATAAAAGCAAGTCAGTAAAAAGTCCTTCTTCATTTTATAGCTCATATATGGAAGAAAATGAATAGAGATTGTCCCAACTTCGACACTGCCAATAACAGATTGGGAAGATGAAAGAAACTTTCTTGAAATATCAATAAAAAAGCAAATTTCAGTCAGCCATGCTAGAGAAAAGACTGAATTATTTTTATATTTTTCTGCAGAAAATACTGCAATATTGTCATCTGCTTATTCGGTTAGGAATGTGTTAAAGTTTCTTACTCTGGTAGCAAATGTGTATATTTTTTCATGTAGTGCAGTCAAATTTAACTTTGTATATGTTTAAGGTTATGTTATCCATGTACACAAATTTAAGATTGTTTTAGCTCTATGGCAGAGTTAACCTGTTTGTATCACAAACTGTCCTTTTTTATATGTTGTAATTGCTCTATAATCTTATTTTTTAAATGTGAATCTTTTTTTTTTCCTACCTCAGGTTTATTTGTACAAATAGCAGAGGAGGACATGCAGAGAGCAGCCTAGGGGTCACACCAGTCCTTCTGTCCTCATGCTGGCAGACAGAGGCCTCTACACCACAGCCTTCGTCGGGGCCTGGGCACCTTGGGGAGCTTGGGTAGGAGCTGGAATTGAAGCTGGGACTGCGGCCTGGGCCTTAGCTTGATACCTGACCTTAGGCCCACAGAGCCTGCAGCTCTGGGCCGTGTGGGCACGAACACACTTCCCAAGCTCGGGGCCGGCAATGAAGTCAAGTCAATGAAGTTTGCAGCTAGGTTCGTGGGCTTTGGGATCTTGGGCTTAGCCCCCTTGGGCTTTACAAGGGCCTTGACAGCCTCAGCACGTGCACGCGTGGCCTTGGCGTTGCGGTGCCTCTTGGCAAAGCGCCTATTCCTCAGGAACTTTGGGTCCACCCCCTTAAGAGACTCATATCTTTGCAATAGGGGTTTCTTGATGCCATTTCTGGGCCATTTTGGGGACTGGTTGTGTGTGGCGTGGTTCTTGGCCTTGGCCATGTTTGCACTGTAACCCGCAGCTCCTGAAGCCTAAATGTGAATCTTTTTAAAGATCATATACCTGGGGTTGATTTTTAAAATCCATTCTGACAATCTTTGCTTTTCAAAGGAACATTTATTCTATTAATATTTAATTAATGTGATTACTGATATATTTGGGTTTTAACTAACCACCATTTTACTAAGTAATTTCTATTTATTCTACCATTTTTTTCTTTCTGCTTTCATCAAGATTGATAGAATTTTTTTTTATTTAACACCATAGTCTCATCTGTTAACACAGAAGTTTTGTACACCTTTATAGGTATTTCAGTAGTTACTCTAGAGATTACAATATTTATCCTTGCTTTATGTAAGTCTAAATAAAACCCACATCCAGGTCAATGAAAAATTCTTAGAACATTTTAACATCTTTTCAACATGAATACCATTATGTTGTATATTTTACTTTGTGGCAAGAACAATTAACAGGAGAGCTACCCTCTTAACAAATTTGAAGGGCAGAATACATTATCAGTAATTATATGCATCATGTTGTACAAAAGATTTCTAGAGCTTATTTGTCTTGCTTGACTGAAACTTTATGCCCATAGATGAGTAATTCCTTACTTAACCCTCCACACAGGTTGAGTGTATTTTAAATTTGTGTGTGTGTGATTTTAATCACACATAGATGAGGTCATTTTCCCTCCATCTGAAAAATACTCTTTCATATCTCTTTAAGTGTGCGTGCTAAATTCCCTTGTTTTTGTTTTTCTGGAAATGTCTTTATTTTACCTTCATTATTGCAAGATGTTTTCAGTGGGTATAGTATTCTTGGTTGACAGATCGATTTATCACCTTTTCAGCACTTTAAAGCTATGATTCTTTTGTATCTAGCTTCCACTGTTTCTGTTGATAAATGAGTTGGCTTGTTTTCACTCCTTGTCTCACTGTTTTTGAGACTTCATCTTTGATTTGATTTTTACCAGTATTGGTATAAGGTTTCTAGGTGTGTTTTTCTTTGTATTTATCCTGCTTAGGCTTTGTGGGGCTTCTTGACTCATGACATGATGTCTTTCATAAGTTTTGAAATTTTGCAGTTATTCTGTCTTCAAATATCACACCCCATTCTCTGCTTTGATGTGGGCTCAACTTATTATAAATGAGGCCTTCCCACAGGTTTATTTATGGCTGTTCTGACTTTCTCATCCTCTGCTTTCCCTTGCTTCATTTCTGACATTTTCTTCTATCATTCAGTGAACTATTTCTCTCTTTTGTTGTCTAATGTGCTGCTACTCTCCAGCCACTGAGGTTCTCATTTTACTTGTTGAATTTTATTCAGCGACAATTTTTTTTTATTATTTCACAAAAAAACAGTGTCAGAATTTCCATTTGGCTTCCATTTGGTTTCCAGTTTTATCCTCTTGAGCATGATACTCATAGCTATTTAAAAGTCAACTGTGAACCTGTTATTTCTATTGTTTTTGTTGGCATTCATTCATGTTGCTTTGTCTTTTTGTATATCTATTTGTTTTTAATCGTGTCCCTTAGTCCTTGTAAAAAAATGTTTGTAAAATAAATTTGAAGCTTACAATTCTCCCCTCCCACACAGATGATTTATGTTTACCAGTGCCAGGCACCTTGAAGCTCTGGTACTACAGAGTCACCTTAATCCAATTTCAGAGACTGAAATGTTTCAAAGCTGAGCCCCAGTCCCCAAGAGAGCCTATTTCTGGTTCCTCCTTATTCCGAGAGTATATCTATATAGGGTCCCACTCAAAGTTAAAGATATTCACTGGGCTCCCCTCCCCATTATCCTTGGCAGTCTCTCTCTCCAGAATTGGTGTACTTTTCTAGAGGAAAAAATAACCCCAGATACCAAGACCATTTACCTGGGTATATGTTCCTTTCTGGGTACTGGCATGGCAAAATGTTTACTGTCTTATTAGCTCTCCAGTGCTTCATGAGGATTTTTATGCAGTATTTTGTACAGCTTTATGCAATATTTTGTACAACTTTCTAGATTGGTGTTGGTATCAGTATGCCATTAGGCCAAATTCATTTTTTCTGAAAATTATATTTTTAGTCACTTAAGGAATTTTCCAATGGGAGAACAAATAGGTATAATTACTTCACCTGCCTTTGATTTTTGTGATCTATAATTACCTTTATGTCATCAATACTTAGGACTATGCCAAGTACACAATGGGTGTCAATGAAGGTATACTGCATGGCTGATACTATTTGAATAATGCCTAACACAAAAATGTAAAATCTTTTCTTGCTTTTATAAAAGTCATTTTATGTCAGAATTGCTTGCTTAATAGTCATAATCCCACCCACCAGCATTAAGCATGTCCCTGCCACATAAAAGGTGTCATTTTGTGAAAAAGAAGCCCTCCAAGAGAACATTCATGCTCCCTTTGGGTTTCCTAGATAGGTAAATGCATAAGGCTGCTTTGGTAGTTGTTCAGTAATTAAATTCAAGAGATTGTTTTGCCTATTCTCTCCCCTTTGTGGCAATGTCTCAATAAAAGCTAGAAACCACCTGCAGGCATTCCCAGACTTGAGTTTATGAAAGTCACAATTATAGTTCTAGATTGAAAACTCTCTCACCAAAAACTGATTAAAGCAGCAACTAGAAACCATTCCTTAAGCGAGCAAGTTACTTTTTCAAGCTGGAGGGTTGATTAATGCCACTAACACTTAATGGGTTTGTGCAGGCTTTGGTGTGCCATGTTGGAGAGTGGAGAAGGAGAAGTCCCAACTCTGATCTGCTCACTCTAACTTCAGGAGAAGAGTTTAATTTGTTGCATTCATGCCAGTTCAATTTATCTGAACACTTCATCACCAAGAGCCTTGAGCTTTTGCTGAACTGTTTCCTGCATGTGTACATGTTTCCCCAGCTAGACAGTAAGCTGCCCGGCAGAGGTACCAAGGCTTGCATCACTTTTGCATCCCTTCCTAACACCTAACTCTGAACCAGACCTATCCATCAAATCACCTTACATCTAATGTCCATTTGTTCAACAGTCATCCATCCTTCATTACTTCAAATTCCCACTCTCTTTCATTTGTGATTTCAATGACAGCTACTGTGTGTCAAGCACTGAAGATGCAATGTTGAATAAGGCATGTCCTCAAAGGTGAGGAGCTGTTAGTTGAGTATAGCAGGTTCCAAATACATTTGAACAAGCATCTTCAATAAATGTTTTATTTATAGTATATAAATAAGTCATTTTACTTCTCATGAATGATATAAAAGCTTCAATCTCACCAAAGTAAAATTATTAATAGAAATAACATATTTTCAGTTAGAGTGATGTAGCTGAATATACCTCCTTATTTTTAAAATGCTGATTTCACTTTGTAACATGGCACATGTAAGGACCCATGTTAGGTTAGGTTTACTTCTGGCTTTAAAGACTCTCATAACCAAACATTTCCCAAAGTTTCATCAGTCCAGTCGGAGGATTGTAGGTTGGTTATGCCAGCTATATTGTGATATTCATTTTCAAGTATACCTCTGATTTTGCAAAGATTTTTGATAAAATTTGACTAGTAAAATGTTATCTTCCCAGATCTCAGTTATTGGTTCTTGCAAACTAATCAGATGTTCTCCATGTATACATATGTGTGTGTGTGTATATATATATGGATGGTCTTAGGGGTTGGATTTAAAATCTATGGAAGTTCTTTATTTTGAAGATTTTTTAAAACTGATTAGAACATGTTTTCAAGGTTGAGTATACAAACAAGAGGCTTTTTGTAAGTGTCACATGTCACATTTACTGATGGAAGTGGCAAGAAATTGTGTGCTGATGGAAGTATCTCTAAACTCCCATTTTCAAAATGTTCCCACAAAGCATGAGTTCTTTGAAAAATGCATTTTGGTTTCTCAACTGTTGTTAAGAGTTTACCTTTGTAATCAAGGGTTAGTCTGAACATGTTTTGCTTAATTTTTCTTTTTTAACATTGAGCGAGTAGTGTGCTACTGAAAGGCATTGATTATCACAGGAACATCACAGTAAACATGACACACTAGTTTTTCACAAAGGAAAAATGCACAACTCATCCTTACTCCTGACTGTTGATGCCTCACCATGATATGACTGATGAACCTGGGTGTTACCATCACATTACAAAATATTGGAAAGATTCTGCTTTTTTAATGTATTATGATCCAAAGAGCTACTTACTTGGTCACATGTTAATACCAAAGCATCCCAGGATGTTGAAAGAGAACACATGACTACTCTACTTTTGCAACTCTCATTCTCTAGATATAAAAATATAAATGGAAGTTCTGATTTCTTCATAATACTATGATTGTGCAATCTACAAATTAACTGTGATGACAAGTAAGACTGGGAAAATATATGAAAATTAAAATAAGTTTGATTCATAGGAATATCTGAAAAATAATTGCTTATTTTATCTTTATCTAATAGCATACATTTTTGCATGTGTTAGTCTATTTTCTGTTACTATAACTGAATACCACAGACTGAGTAATTTGCAAAGAATAGAGGTTTATTTTCCTCACAGTTCTAGGGTCTGGGAAGTCCAAGAGCATGGCACCAGCATCTGCCATCTGGTATGCCATGACATAGCAGATGGTATCACATGACAAGATAGAACAAGACTGTTAGCTCAGGTCTCTCCTCCTCTCTTTATATGCCACTAATCTTATGACCTCATCTATTCCTAATTACCTCCCAAAGGTCCTACCTCCAAATACCATCAACACAGGAATCCGAGAATTAAGTTTTCAAAACATGAAATTTGGGGGGTCAACTTCAAGACATGGCAGTAGAATAATAAATGTGATTTATTAATATGAGTACATGAACTAAAATTTATTTTCTTACATTTGCTGTAAAGAAGTCTATGTCTTCTCCCCTTAAGTCTCAACACACACATATTTGCATTTTTATTGTAAGTCCGAGGCAAATCAATAATCCATTGCCTCTGTTTATGGAGTTTCATCCAGGCAAGATTTGGCCATCATGACTACTAAATTTCTTTGCCTAAATAGCATGGGATGCTGCTTTACTGAGTTTTTTATTATCAGGTTCTGTTGCAGCGAGGATTTGCCTGGCATAATTAATGGGAAAGAAGGAGATTACACCCACGCAATGGTGAGTCTAACTCTAAAATGTGGATTGTAGCACACCTCCTGCTGGCCTCAGAAGGAGGTGACAGAAGGATTAATGGAGCAATACCTTTTAATGGCATGGTATTAAAAGGTGTTATAAAGAAACCAACAACCTATTAATCACCATCAGTATGGAAATCAATCATCCCAAATTCTTACAATTGATCCTGAAAACCCTATATGGGTTGAGTATCTCTTATTGAGCATTCCTATGATCAGAAACGTTTTCAGATTCCAGATCTTTTTAATATTTGCATTTATATAATGAGGCATCTTGGGGATGGGACCCAAGTCTTAACATGAAATTCATTTATGCTTCATATATACCTTATACACACAGCCTGAATATAATTTTAAGTAATCTACTTTTTTTAATTTTGCATATGAAACAGTTTGTGTTAAGCACTTTTGTGTGGAGTTTTCCACTTGTGGCATCATATTGGTGCTTAAAAAGTTTCAGATTTGGGGACATTTCAATTTTTGGATTTGAGAGATGCTTAGCCTGTACTATGTGCCAAAGACATTCTATGACATTTACTAACCAAGTTTTGAGTGATACAGTCCAACAATATTGCTAGGTGTCTACTGATATGGTTCCTTAGGCCACTTTTATATGGAAATTACATTCCTACCGTTGTGCTGTGTATATTGCAGATACCCATAAATAGCTCCTTAATTTAGTGTGACTTAATGGCCAACCTCTGGTTACAAGTGGAAGGAATGAGGAAATCAAAACCCAACAAAACTCTTCACTAATTCCTGCTGCCAACGCCCTGGAATTTTCCTAGTTTCTTTTCTTTCCAAGACCTGTTTCTTCAGATTTTCCTTTAATTGTGTGAGCAACCCATATCTTTGTGAGCTAAATGCCACACAACTTCCATTCCACCATCCTTCAGATTGGAGAGGTTGGAAAGATAAAACTGCATATCCCAGACTCCCTTGCAATTAGAGCTCTGTATACAAAATAGTTTCTCCAGTTGGAGGCGCCCTGGTGAGATTTGGGAGGCAAATCGTCCTGCCCTCTTGGCTATTGGCTATTTGTTTTGGCAAGCAAGAGTGTGAAGATATGAGGTTTCTCTGAAATAGCAATTTCGTATTCATTCTCCCGCATTCTGTGTATTCAGCAACAGTGGCGGTAGTGACAATAGGATGGCCACAACAGAAGGCTGTTGGTTCCAGCTTAGCTTCAATGGTGACCTCAGAGTGAATCACCCCTCTCGTGTTAGTCTGTATTATTCTACAGTAATTTCTGGAAATTCAGTCTGAAATTTTTCTTAGTTCATCTAACAATTTTTATCTCTATAAATCATCTATATTGAGTCGATTTCTTTTTTTCTTTTTCTTTTTCTTTTTTTCTTTTTTTTTTTTTTGAGTTGGAGTCTCACCCCATCACCCACGCTGGAGAGCAGTGGCACACTCACGGCCACCCCAGCATTGATTCTGCTGGGCTCAGACAATGCTTCTGCCTCAGCCTTCCAAGTAACTGGAACTACAGAGATGTGCCACCATGCCTGGCTAATTTTTGATTTATTGTAGAGACGAGGTCTCGCCAAGTTGCCGGGGCTACTCTGAAACCCACGGGCTCAGGCAATTCACTTATCTTGGCCCGCCAAAGTGCAAGTATGACAGGCTGAGTCACCGAGCCCAGCCTTAGTTGCTTTCTAATTCGAATAACTGCAGAAGTTTTACTCCTGCACCAAACCCTGATTGGTACACTTCCAACAGATCCCTTTTATGTTTACGCTTGCCAAAGTCAATTCTGTTCCTGGCAATCAAAGAATCCTTTCTCTAAGTGCCTGAGATGACATTTGCAGATGCTAAGTTACTGTAATATAAAGAATAGAGATTCATTTAGAATTGAGTCTTAAGTTTGACCACTTAGAAGCATATAACCTTGGGCATATCATTTATGTATTTGAGTCTTAGTTCCTTCATCAATAAAGCAAGGATAATAGCACCCATCTCATAGGATGATTGTAAGAATTAAATACACTAAAGAGAAAAATGTGATAAATACTTAATAGTCATTCAATAATGTTGATTGTATTGGCACTGGTTTAATGAATACCATCAGCAGTTATCTCAAAATACTAGTTTTTTTTTTATTTTAAAAACTCCTGAAGAAAAATTATAATTTTAAGGTTATCAATGGTCCCGTTGACCTGAATATATTGAAAACTTGCTTAGCTATTGATTATTTTCCTTCCCGGTGGTGACAGAATGCAAGCTTGAACTGTACCTGGATCTTTGAAGATGATCTTGAGTCCCCGAATTAACTGACCTTGTGCTCCACTGTTTTACCTACTTTTTGATTTGTTTTCTGCTACTTTGAAGCTGATGCCAACTGATAACTAAGGATCCCCGGGAAAGAGACCCTGAGATGGTACTTGTTCAAGGCATACTCTCAGTACCAACACCTGTGAGAAAATAAAGCCTGCAGGATGGGACAGAATGAGATGAGGTGCCATGTAATTTCAAGAGTTCTCAGCCAACCCAGGGGGAGCTGTGGGGCCAAGATATCCAGGCCTCTAGACTTCTATTCTGTGACTCTTTCATTGACCAGTCACTGGGCATGAATTGCTACCAGGAAAGGACGTGTCCTTGAGCCAAGCAGTTTTCTTCAGTTAAGAGCAATTCCTGAGGAGGAACCCAGCTGTGAACCAGCAGCAGACAACACTGGCAGCAGCTGGAGAAACAACCCCACTTGTCCTGAGGGGAGATGGGGCCACATCTCAGATTACCCGTCATAGACATAGGATCTCTAATTCAAGTTGCTGTGTAAACAGAGTCAGGTGATACCTAGATCCACGTATTCTAACCAAAATTCCTAAGTATGTTGAATCATGAAACGGCATTGTCATCTGGGTTCTTAGAATCTTTGAGTTGGAAGGCACCTCAGAAATTTTAGAGTTCAACCTTCTCATTTTGACAAATGAGGAAGCAGAGTCTCATAGTATAGTGAATTCATTTTCCCAAGGTCACAGAACCCTTCTGTGGCTCTGATGGTACCAGATTCAAAAGTTTGTTCTTTTTACTCATAATTCATTACATGACTCCAACCCTGCAGTTATTTGACAGACATATATGACTAATCGGATATAATGGTTATAAATTGAGAATGTTTAAATCATTATGAAAAAGTGCTCTCCAGAGTCTTGAATAGTTGTCAAAATTTTTGCATATACATTTCCATTAGCATAATTTATTAAGTCATAAATACCACTATACAATATTTTTATAATTTCTTTTTCTTTTAGAGACAGCCTGTTGTCCAGGCTGGAGGGCAAAGGCTATTCACAGGCGCGAACCCATTACTGAGCCACACAGGAGTTTTGACCTGCTTCATTTCCAAGCCGGGCCGGTTCACCTCTCCCTAGGCAACCTAGTTGTCCCCTGCTCCCAGGAGGTCACCATATTGATGCCAAGCTTAACGCAGACACTCGATCTGCACAGAGCACTACAGTCCAAAATTCCTGAATTCAAGCAATCCTCCAACTGCAGCCTCCCAAGAAACTGGGACTACAGACACAAACCACCACACCCGGCTGTAAACTCAGACATAGCATTTTGTTATCCAAGTACATTTAAGCCTCTGATGGTAGGTAGACCAGAAATTTATGTAGCCCAACATTTATTCAGTTCAAGAAAGGAACTAGTTTTAATAAAGCATTTGTCTGGGTAGTCAGTG
Organism: Carlito syrichta; assembly: GCF_000164805.1. Classification (NCBI taxonomy): domain Eukaryota; kingdom Metazoa; phylum Chordata; class Mammalia; order Primates; family Tarsiidae; genus Carlito; species Carlito syrichta. The sequence goes on along the minus strand of NW_007252451.1, from coordinate 283,814 downwards.
TATGTTCATTAGGACATCGTGATTTCATAGTTTTGTATTTTCTGCATATGCATTATCTCATTTACTCCTCCTAGAAACTGTGACATGGGGAAGAAACAAATTATTAGCTCCAATTTAAAGACGAAAACACATGTCAAGAGAAGTGAAATGACTCACTAAAAGTTATACATCAATTAAATGGTGGGGTCAAGGCAAAATGCCGGTCATCTGTCTCATAAACCAGTGTGGCAAACACATCCCAAGCTGAACCCCAATGAGTCACAACTTGTGTAATCCTCATCCCTTGAGTTAGGGTAGAACTAGTGACTTGCTTAAAATATGGCAAAGGTAATGAAACGTCACTACCTTGATTATGGCAAAGATGTCTGGATATCAGTCTTGTGCTCACATTTTGTTATGCAGGACTCTGTAATTGGACAGAGGCACTCCCCCTGGCCTTACGGAAACAACCTGTCACGTTGTAAACAACTTATCTGGAGGTACACCTGGCAGGAAACTGTGGGCAACCTTCAGAACCTGAAGGTGGCCTCTAGTCAACAGCCAACGAAATATTGGGTCCCTTGGTTGAATCCTGCCAACAACCTGAATGAACTTGGAAGCAAATCTTCCCCCGCCAATTCTCCAGATGAGAATGCAGCTAAGCTGACATTTTGGAAGCACCTTACAAGACCCTGAGAAGAGAATCTTGGGTTCCCATTTATACTTGAGATATGCCCAGATTCCTGACTGACAGAAACTGAGGAAATAAATGTGATTTTTTTCAAGTTGCCTAGTTTGTGGTAGTTTGTTCTATAACAATAGAAAACTATTATGCCTAATATTTCTTCCAAGAAAGCTCAGTAAAAACCATATATCCCTCTGTCTCATATCATTCCCTGGCCTCTAGAGCCAACCTCCTGTATTTCAGCTAGTCCCGCCATTGATGTGCTTTGTGAATTTGGCCAAGTTCATTAGCCTCTTTGTGTCTCAATTTCTTCAGTAAAATAGAAATAAGAATAGTGCTTACTTCATGGTGTCCTGAGAATTGAATGAGGTCATCTATGGAAAAAATGCTTTTCAAGTCCATGACACAGAAGGAGGCTTTAATAAACATTGACTATTAATATTAGTCTTGACATCGGCATGGGTACTTTTAGCTAACACTGTTCTCCCGCTCTATATGTTTTTCAATTTTGCTACAGTAACAGAAGTTTTTCCTGAGCATCAAACTATCCATTTAAGACTACATTTCCCAACATCCCTGGCTTTTAGATGTGACCACATGACCAAGTTCTGGCCAATAGGAAGTTGTATGTGCAACTTCCAGATTACAACAACTTCTGACTCCTGCGGGGCGGGGCGGGGCGGGGCGGGGGCGGGGGGAGTGAAACTAAAGTGTTGATAAACTGAATTCATTGCTTGCTACAGTAAGAGCAACCACTATTTTAACAAAATCATTACTGCATCATCAAGTAGGAAAGGTTAAGGTGACACATGTATGAAATTCAAAAGTCTAATTTCCAGTGGGTCTTTTAGTCAGGTGAAGAATTGATTGGGATAAAGTTTGCAAAATAATTGAATTTGTAGACACCACGAGAGCGTGAGAACCTCACAGCCACCATGCAACCTTCAAGTCCTTCAGTGAGCCTTGTTGAGCATGCCATTGTCCCAGAAAGGGGTGTTTACTCTACTTAGGACTATATGAATAGTCTATCTTTCTGATCAGTGACTTTTGGGGAATTTCCTGAAACCAACTATCACGTCATTTGCATCTCCATCTTCCTCAGTCACTGTGTTTTGGAATGGCAATGTAGACCACGAATAGTAAGATTGCACTAAGGCAGATCCTTTGCTACGCTCTCACCTGCAAAAGGAAGGAACAGGCTGCTCTTGTCTTCTCTCCTATTCCCTTGCTTGGAATGTGACAGCAGGAGCTACAGCAGCCATCTAGGATCACATGAAGGAATCCACCTGCTGCAGAGGCAGAGACATAAGATAAAAGGACACAGTCCCCCTGATGTCAAGCTACCCTCCCAACCCCGGGGCACCAATGTGGACTGTTGTCTGTGACAGAAATGTTGTTCCACTCAGTTCAAAAACACAGGCTCAAAAATTGTTGAAGCAATGGCTTTTGCCAAGTATTTAAGACTGGGACTAATGGCCAGACTAAAGCCAGAGACTATTCCAAATTCTTTTTTTGTTTCCCATGGCTCTCCACAGCCCCTACCTCCTGAGCTTGGTCAATGCTTCCACCTCAGACTCCTGAGTAACTGGGACTGCAGGTGTGCACCACCATGCCCAGTTTTTTTTTTTGTCTTCTGTTTTGTTTTGTTTTGTTTGTTTTGTTTTTGTTTTCGCAGAGGCAAAGACTTGCTACATTGCCCAGGATGATTTCGAGCTCCTGGACTCCAGTAATCCTCCCACCTCGGCCTCCCAAAGTACTGGGATGATAGATGTAAGCCATTACACCCAGCCCTACCTAAATTCTTAGCACATTTATTTTGTGGGTTCCAATTTATACATGAGTAGAGTCCAAGGCCCAGCATCACCACCATGTTCCCAGGAATAGTTTTGAGATCTTTAGGGGAAAATGGCCATCATACTGACATGCTGACATTTTCAAGAGGCTGATAATATATATGTAAAGGATAATTCATCTGTAGATTTTGCAAATGAGGGGGGGAAGTTATAAGGGGACTGACAATTAAGTTTGCAAGCTTGCCACTATGTGCTTATGTTGGCAGCAGTGTACAAACAGCCCTGTATATCAGTGTCTCAGTTGTGTTCATGTCAACGTGTGACAGTATCTTGCTGAGTGATGTTCATTACTATTGTTGAATGCTTTTGTGTGCTGCCATGAGAATGCCAGAGCTTAAACTTGAGCAGCAAGCAAACATTAAATTTCTGTTAAATTTGGCAAGAGTGGAAGTGAAATCAGGGACATGTTAGTCCAAGTTTATGGGGATAATACCATGAAGAAAATGGCAGTATACAAATGGATTAGATGTTTTTCTGAGGGGAGAGAAAGCATCACAGATGAAGAGAGGTCAAGACAGCCAGTAACAAAAAGAACTGGCAAAAACATTGCAAAAATTTATCAAATTGTGTGTCAGAATCATTGGTCGACTGTGAGAAGCATAGCAGAACAAATAACCATTAATGGAGAAACAGGAAAATCTTAGCTATAAGTCTTGGCATGAGAGAAGTGTGTGCAAAAATGGTCCTGAAGGACCTCTTGCATCACGACAATGCACCAGCTCACACAGCACTGTCTGTGAGGGAGTTTTTAGTCAGTAAACAAATAACCAGCCCGGGTGCAGTGGCTCAAGCCTGTAATCCCAGCACTTTGGGAGGCTGAGGTGAGAGGATTACCTAAACCCAGGGGGTTCGAGACCCGCGCCTTTGTGAGGCTGAGGTGAGTGGATTGCCTGAGCCCGCGGGTTCGAGACCTGCCTGGGCAGTGAGACCTCATCTCTACAATAACTCAAAAAATCAGCCGGGTGTGATAGTGCGTGCCTGTAATTCCGCTACTTGGAAGGCTGAGGCGGAAGGATCGCCAGAGCCCAGCAAGCGAGGCTGTGGTGGCCGGGAGCATCCACTGCACTCCAGTCTGGGCGGCAGAGTGAGACTCCAACTCAAAAAAAAAAAAAAAAGGAAGGAAGACATTTGATGACCCTCAGGATATCAAGGGTAATGTGGCAACAGCTCTGATGGTCATTCCAGAAAAAGAGTTCCAAAATTGCTCTGACGAGTGGAAGAGTCACAGGCATCGGTGCATAGCTTCCCCAGGAGACAGTACTTCAAAACTAATTGTAGTGATATTCAGAAATGAGGTATGGAGCACTTTTTCTAGGACAGGTTCGCAAGCTTAATTGTCAGACCTCGCAGTACCAACATAAAATATACATCTAGAAAGAGAAGCAGCCACACAGTTGAACAGAAAGGGAGTCACAGTGTGCCTTCAGAAGGACAAAGTGGAGAATGATACTGAAGGAATAAAATAGTGAGGTGTTTGTTTGCTTGTTTGTTTGGTGAGTCTTTCACTTTTACAAATGTCCACCAAATTTTCTTGATCACAGGGCTTCATGGCTCCCACACTTTGGATGTATAAATTCACATATAAGCAAAGACCATCATGACCACATATATAAATTCACATATAAGCAAAGACTACAGTTGGTATTAGCTCAGTGGTTTTCCAGATCGTACCAGAAATCCCAAGAAGTCATCGGTCCTGCAGCTCAAGGCAGCTCTTCCAGACTGTTATAAAATTCACTGTTAGCTATAGATGCCACAGGGTAACCCCCTTACCTTATAGTTTATAACTGCCATCAGCTGGGCTCGGTGGCTCAGCCTGTAATCCCATGCTTTGGGAGGCTGAGGTGAGTGGATCACCTGAGTCCACGGGTTTGAGACCTGCCTGGGCAACTTAGCCAGGCCTCATCTCTACAGTAAATCAAAAAATCAGCCGGGCATGGTAGCGCATGCCGGTAATTCCGGCTACTCGGAAGGCTGAGGCGGAAGGATCGCCGGAGCCCACCAGGTCGAGGCTGCGGTGGCCGGGAGAGGCCACTGCACTTCAGTCTGGGCAACAGAATGAGACTCCAACTCAAAAAAAAAAAAAAAAAACCTGCCATCGAGCGGTGATAACTTTGGGGTTATCAAGCTTAAATATTAGTCATTCACTGAGGATTTGGACTTACCTTGTTTTGGTGATGGTTTGGAATAGTTGTGGCTTGCTGTCCACTGTCCACTGGTCTCTGACTTTATAACAACGAACTAACTTGCAGGGCAGTTAAACAGAATTTTACAGGGCACAATTCATCCGTATGTGAGGCAGATATTTATACAGATTTCTCTCATGTGGACTCCATCTCCCAGCTAGGTCGGCATGGAATCCAGTATTGTCCTGGAAGTTCACACTTCAGATGAGAAAGAATTGGAATAGAAATGTATCTTGGACAAAGACAATAACGTGTCCTCGGGGGTTGGAGCCATTCCAGGCTGTCCCTCGATGGTGTCATCTGGTCTGCAGCCCACAGTCCTCTGAACTGCAGCCCTCATATTTGTCATGACAATGGGAAGAGCCTCGGGCCACTTGAGGCCTGACTTTTTGTTGCAGTTGGCTTCTTCTACTGACAGAGATGTAGAATGGAGCAGGCTGCCCAGATTCTTGTTTGTGACCTTCATGTTATAGAGTGCTCATATTATTTCACCATCACTTCAAGAGGAGAGTAATGTTAGACTCATTCTTAGGGCTCATCAACTAATTCTTCTTTATTAACAAATGTCTGGCCAGACTCGGTGGTTCAGCCTATAATCCCAGCACTTTGGGAGGCCAAGGCACGTGGACTGCCTGAGCCCACGGGTTTGAGACCAGCCCGGGCAATTTGGAGAGACTTCATCTCTACAATAAATTAAAAAATGAGCCGGGCCTGGTAGTTTGCGCCTATAGTTCCGGCTGCTTGGAAGGTTGAGGCGGAAGGATCACCGGAGCCCAGCAGGTCAACGATGGAGGGTGACGTGAGTGTGTCACTGCACTCCAGCCTGGGTGATGGAGTGAGACTCCAACTCAAAAAAAAGGTCTAAAGTGCTCACCTTAGCCGATAAGCTCTCCAGTAATACTACTAAGCTCCCTCTAACGCTAGGTTTTTAAAATGAATGCCATCCTAAGAAATGTTTTAAACTTTGATATTGAATGGAATGTTGCTCTTTTATTTTCTTAATGTTACAGTCAAACCAAAGTATTATGCTGCTGCCCAGAAAAACCAAAGCAAGTCTCAAGAAATTTTCAGAAATCAAAATTATGTCATCTTCTTATACTGCAATTAAATGAAGAAATCAGGAAAACAAGGAACTTTGCAGACTATACAAATACATGGAAATGAAACAATACACTCCTGAACAACCATGGGGCCAATGAAGAAATTAAGAACAAAATCAAAAAAATTTATTGAAGTAAAAAAGAAAACATAACTTACCAAAACCTGTGGAATTCATCAAAGCAGTGGTAGGACAGAAGTTCATAGCAATAAATACCTACATGAAAAAGTAGAAAGATTTCAAACAAACAGCTTAATGGTGCACCTCAAGGAACCAGAAAGACAAGAACCAACCAAACCATAGATTAGTAAAAGGAAAGAAATCTTCAAGACCAGAACAGATCAGGCATGGTGGCTCAAGTCTGTAATTCCAGCACTTTGGGAGACCGAGGCAAGAGGATTGCCTGAGCCCAGGGGTTCAAGACCAGCCTGGGCAACCTGGTGAGACCTCGTCTCTAAAATATATATTTAAAAAAATTAACCAGGCATGGTAGCCCACGCCTATAGTTCCAGCTACTTGGAAGGATCACCTGAGCCCAGTGGGTTGACACTGGGGTGGCTGTGAGCATGCCACTGCATTCCGGCCTGGGCAACGGAGTAAGACTCCAACTCAAAAAAAAAAATCCTCAACAAGATACTATCAAACCAAATCTAACAGCACACCGAAAAGATAATGCATCATGATCAAGTGGGATTTATCCCACTTATTGAGAAATGCAGGGATGGTTCAACATATGCCAATCAATAAATGTGATACATCACATAAAAGAATGAAGGACAAAAACCAAACAATAGTTTCAACAGAGACAACAAAAGTATTTGATAAAATTCAACATCTCTTCTTGATAAAAACTCAGCCATAAGCATAGAAAGAATATGCCTCAAAACAATAAAGGCCATTTGTGCCAAACTCACAACTAATGTGAATGGGGAATGGCTGAAAGCCTTCCCTGTGAGAACTGGAACAAGACGAGGATGTCCACTTTCTTGGATATTCTTACTCAAATAGTATTGGAAGTCCTAGCCAGAGAAGTCAGGCAAGAGAAAGAAATAAACAGCATCCAAACTGGAAAGGAGGAAGCTAATTGTTCCTGTTTGCAGACAATATACTATTAGATAAGAAAAACCTAAAGACTCCACCCAAAAAAAAAAAAAACTCTTAAAACTGATAAACAAATTCAGTAAAGTTGTAAGATACAAAATCAACACACAAAACTCAGGAATGTTTCTATATACCAATATTGAACTAGCTGAAATGAGAGCAAGAATGCAAGCTCATTTACAATAGATTGAAAAAGTACCTGGGAATAATTTAACCAAGAAGGTGAGTCACCTCTACAATAAAAACTACTAAACACTGCTGAAAGAAATGGAAAAGAACACAAACAAATGGAAAGATATCCCATGCTCATGGATCAAAATAATTAGAAAAATGACCATATTACTCAAAGCAATCTACAGTCAATAGAATCCCTAACAAAATACTAATAGCATTCTTCATAAAAATTATATATAAAATATTTTATATAATTTTTAATATATATAAAATTTTCACAGAGCCACAAAAGACCCCAAATAGCTTAAGCAATGTTGGATAAAAAGAACAAAACTAGAAGAAACACATTACCTGACTTCAAAATGTACTACAAAGCTATAGTAATCAAAACAGCATGGTATTGATATAAAAACAGGCACATAAACCAATGGAACAGAAACCATAACACAGAAATAAATGTACACATTTATAACCAGCTGATATACAGTGAGGAAAAGACACACTCTTCAATAAATGGTGCTGGAAAAACTGGACATCCATATGCCAAAAAGTGAAGCTAGACCCTATCTCTCATTACAGAAATCAACTAAAGATGGATTAAAGTCTTAAAAATCAACGAAAGATGGATTAAATAAGATCCAAAACCGCTTACAGAATAAGTAGGGGAAATACTTTACGACATTGGTCTAAGCAACGAGTTTATGCCTAAGCCTTCAAAGGCACAGGAAGTAAAAACAAAAATAGACAAATGAGACCATGAAACTAAAAGCTTCTGCATAGCAGAAGCAACACTCAAAAGAATGAAGTGACAATCTGTAGAATGGCAGAAGATACTTGCGCACTAATCATCTGATAAGGAGCTAATATCCAGAATGCACAAGGAACTCAAACAACTCAACAACTAAAAAAGGAAATAATAAGCCAGGTGTGGTGGTTCATGCCTGCAACCAGTATTTTGGGAGAGCAAGGCAAGAGGATTGCTCAAGCCCAGGAAATCATGACCGACCTAGGCAGCATAGCAAGACCCTGACTCTACCAAAACAAATTTGTTTTTAATTGGTCAGGCATGGTGGTGTGTGTCTGCAGGCCCAGCTACTCAGGAGGCTGAAGCAGAAGGATTGCCTGAGCCCGGGAGGTTGAGGCTGCAGTGAGCCATGATCATGCCACTGCACTCCAGCCCGGGTGACAGAGGGGGATCCCAACTCAAAAATAAAGCAATGGATAGATAGATAGATAGATAGATACTCCCATTAACAGGTGGGCAAAGGATCTGGGCCGGGCTTGGTGGCTCAGCCTGTAATCCCAGCACTTTGGGAGGCCAAGGTGAGTGGATCGCCTGAGCCTGTGAGTTCGAGACTAGCCCAGGCAACTTGATGAGACCTCATCTCTACAATAAATTTTTAAAAAATTAGCTGGGCATAGTAGCGTGCAACTATAGTTCCGGCTACTTGGAAGATTGAGGTGAAAGGATCGCCGGAGCCCAGCGGGTCGACAACCAGGGTAGTTGTGACACCAGCCAGGGGGACAGAGTGAAACTCCAACTCAAAAAAAACAAAAAAGTGGGCAAAGGATCTCAATTGGTATTTCTCAAAAGAAGACATATAAATGGCAACAGGTATATGCAAAAATGTTCAATATCACTAATCATCAGGCAAATGCAAATCCAAACCACAATCTAAAAGGCTATTATGAAAAAGACAAAAAATAACAGACTCTGGCAAGGATGCAGAGAAAAGGGAACGCTTACACACTGTTTGTGGAAATGTAAACCAATACAGCTACTATGGGAAACAGCATGGCGGTTTCTCAAAAAAAAAAAAAAAAAAAAAAAAACACCATATAGTCCAGCAATTCTATGAGTACATCTCCAAAGGAAAGGAAATCAGTATGTCAAAGGGATAGCTGCACCCTTATGTTCATTGTAGCACTGTCCACAATAGTCAAGTTATGGAATCAACCCAAATGTCCCATCAATAATTGAATGGATAAAGAAAATATGGGATATATTCACAATGGAATACTATTTGACCATTTAAAAAATGAAATCCTGTCATTTTCAGGAATATGGATGAAACCGAATGTCATCATATTAAGAGAAATAAACCAGACACAGAAGACAAATATCCCACGTTCTCATTTATCTGAGAGAGCTTGTTTTCTTTTTTTACTTTTTAATTTTTTTTTTTAATATGTGGGGTACGATTCAGGGTTAGGTATATAAGTGTTCATTATCCAGGTACCTTTGTTGATAAGGTGTGCCCTGCCCCCCCGTGCCTCAGTTTCCCATTTCTGCCAGTCCCATACCCCCACCCCCCGCTCCCCTGTCAGTTTCCCACTATTGCCAATCCCTTTCTTATAATATTATGATAGTTGTTCAAGGTCCTCCCACTTAGGAGGGAGAACATGTGATACTCGGTTCCGTGTTGCTGTGATAGATCACTCAGTATCACAGCCTCTAAGTCCATCCAAGTAAATGCAAAGTTCATAATTTTGTCCTTCTTTATGGCTGCATAATAGAGAGCTTTAAAGCTTGCTTTTCTACAGGTACCAAGGAGAATGATGGTTACCAGGGGCGGGCAAGGCTGAGGAAGGCATGGAGGGTGGGGACGAAGAGATGTTGTTAAGTGGATACACACATATGATTAGATACAAGGAATAAGTTCTAGTATTTATCGCACAGTAGGCTAACTATAGTAACAGTCATTTTTATTTATTTTTTTTTTTGAGTTGGAGTCTCACTCTGTCGCCCAGACTGGAGGGCAGTGGCCGCCCCCGGCCACCGCAGCCTCGACCTGCTGGGCTCCGGCGATCCTTCCGCCTCAGCCTTCCAAGTAGCCAGAGTACAGGCATGCGCTACCACGCCTGGCTGATTTTTTGATTTATTGTAGAGATGAGGTCTCGCTGCCCAGGCGGGTCTCAAACCCGCAGGCTCAGGCAATCCACTCACCTCAGCCTCCCAAAGGCGTGGGATTACAGGCTGAGCCACCAATAGTTACAGTCATTTACTGTGTATTTCAGAATAGCCAGAAGAGACAACTTGAAATGCTTCCAACACAAAAAATAAACAATAAATGATCGAGGGAATGGATATTTCAAATACCCCGATATGATCTTTACCCATCGTGTGCATGTATCCATCACATACACCCCAAACAATTATTGTGCGTCAATTAAATAATTTAATGTTTAATGTGAACATAAACCATCTGGGACGTACTAGGGGGTCAGCCCAGGGGGAACTAGTATGAACAAAGAAACTTTTCATTATATGTGCATGTTTCTCCCTCAATTTATAGTGCATTAAATTTGGCAGATATTCCCATGGGGTGAAACGATGCAAACCATGACATTTTCCCTGCTGATGCGTCGCTTGATAATTTCACAGAATCGGCCACAGCTCTCCCAAGGGCTGGTTTGTTGCAGGGCCCGACTTATTCCATCACACCTCCCCACAGCTTCATAAGCTATCCACAGACCCCTTTCGGCGCACCTGGATCCGGTCTCACTTATCTCCCTTGTGCCCAAACCCTTCTGATGTGCCCCTGAGAACCCACATCTTCCAAGAAAAGACAAGCAACCGAAGGGCGTCAAGCATTCCGAATGTCCCTGAGGCGTCTCTAGGCTTTCAGACGAAGCCAAAGAGAGTCATGACGTGGCATGGGGTGGCCGCAGAAACACCGGATTCGGCGAGGCTGAGACGACCCAACCCCAGACATCCTTGTGCTCATTCAAGAGGCCACCGCCACCTTTGTCCTCTTCCAACCTAGTTTCAAAGGGGCCATGGCTCAAGGGGCCTGTCAGCTTCTCCCTAGGCCTAGGAGGGACCAAACTCCCCCGTCTGAACCTCAGGGATTGGGTGCGACGAACAGACAGGTATAGTAGGGGAAAGACTGGTAGTCAGGAAGTAAGGTTCATGGCAGGCAGAGAGCATGGGGTAGAAGGAACCAGATGATTTTCTTGTCCCTAATTTTTATCCAGCGCAGGTTTTTGGTGGCATGCTGGATTCAGATCCTGGTTGTATGATTCCACCTTTCTGAGTTTCTTCTTGTATAAAACGGGGAGGAGGGGTCTCCCCTCGCAGGGTTGCCACAAAGACTAAGTGAAATATTGAATATAAAGTGCCTGACCCAACTGCAGGCACGCAGCAACCAATCAAAGCACAGGAGCTATCATTGGCTATTGTGTTCTGTTTTTTGTGAGTGCACACCAGCTGAGAAAATGACAGTCATCACCCAGGTTGGGGTAGTATTGTATAATGTCCAACCCATGTCACATGCATTTTCTCTCTTGTTTCTCCATCAGCCCTCTAACAGAGACTTATGACTATTATTATTCCCACCATTTTTTTTAAGTTGGAGTCTCACTCCATTGCCCAGGCTGAAGTGCAGTGGCACGCTCACGGCCACCCCAGCCTCGACCCGCTGGGCTCAGGCAATCCTTCCGCCTCAGACTTCCAAGTAGCTGGTACTACATGCATGCACCACCGCACCCAGCTGATTTTTTATTTATTGTAGTGATGAGGTCTCGCCAAGTTGCCCGGGCTGGTCTTGAACCCCTGGGCTCAGGCAGTTCCCTCACCTTGGCCTCCCAAAATGCCAATGGGATTACAGGCTGAGCCACTGAGCCCAGTCTTGTTACCACTTTTGAAAGAGAAAACTGAGGAGCAAAAGAAAAATGGAGACAAGGGTTTACAAGGGGAAGGACAAGAAGCGAATTTCTGTCGGGTTTTTACCTACTCAGAAGGGATCTAGGGACAGTGAGCCATACCCCAAAAATTCAGACTATGCATGTCAGCTTCTTTGCTCTCCCAGGAAAAGTAAGCCACTAAACACATCCAGAGAGGGTAGGCTACAACAGGGAAAGAACAGACACTGGAACCAGAAGCTCTGGACTCACATGCCAGTTATGTACTCTGTGTGCTAATTTCCCCAGACCTTAATGCCCTTATTTGCAAAATGGGGGTAACATTCCTTTCAGATGCTGGCACATTGAAGCTCAAATAAGACACATAGACGAATGGATTTTCTAACCATAGAACAGTACCTATTTGTATTATTACTGAAAAAAGTCTATCTTACCTGCACATGCATGCTTATTGCAGCACTATTCACGATAGCAAAAACATGGAACCAACTGTGCTACCCATCAAAACTTCACTGGATTAAAAAAATGTGAGATACACACACACGCACGCGGTGCGCGCGCACACACACACACACACACACACACACACACGGTGAAATATTACACAGCCATAAAGACGGACAAACGTATGAACTTCACAGCAACTTGGATGGATTCGAGTCTATCATACTCAGTGATCTATCGCAGAAACAAAGAACAGAGTGCCACATGTTCTCACTCATAAGCAGACCCTAAACATTTGCCATAATCCTATAAGAGAGGGATTGGCAGTACCGAGATACTGCCAGGTGGGGAGGTACAACATCAATAAGGATACCTGATCTCAAACCAGGAGAAGTGGGGACCACAGGGAGGCCCAAGCTCTACCTGTACAATGACCACTTGTATACCTAATCCTGAACTGTACCCCACATCTTTAAAATAACAAGAAATAAAAAAAAAATTTAAAAGACTGTCTTAAAAGCTTTTCTGTGGACTTCGCTCTCATATTGCAAACTTCCTACCACATAGATTTATCTTTTTCATGTTTTCCGTGGAACTGTATCTCTTTACACAGAGCTATTATTATCTATTGATATATCAGCTTTATTAGCCATTGCTGTCTGAGCCCTCCCCATTGGACCATAAGCTCCAGGAAGCCAGGACTGTACCTTGTCCAAGGCTAGCCCCAGGTACTAGCATACAGTAGGTGTTCAATAAACACTCACTGTGTAAAGAACTGAATATACATTCAGTTTTTCCAATCTAACATCAGTCCAGATGGGTGAGAAGAACTCTAAGATCAAGCAGAGAGAAGAAATGTTCTTTTTCTTGGTCTAACCATTTCTCCTCCTCTTCACCGGGTCATCTGAATTTAGAACAAGAGCAGCTGGTGAAGTTTCAACATGTGTAAATCACCAGCGGTTACGGACTCAAAAGTTACCCTGGGATCCAGTCCACAAGGCCTGAGGGCACAGTTCTGATGCCAAAACTGGCCTCTTGGCCTTGCCTTGTAACAGACCTGTCATCACCAAGCCAGCGTGGACAGGTGCTTGGCTGGCAGCCAGCAGTCAAAGTCACTTCAATAAAGACGGAAATAAATCTGGGCAGTAGATTCTAGCCAGAAACTTTGGCCAAGCTTCTTATCTAGCCAAACTGACTGCTCTGTAAGCATGTTTGAAAAACACGCTCAGAGGCAAAAACTGACTTTTTAATAAATGGTACTGGGATGACTGGGTAAACATTTGAAAAATATAAGAGCCGGGCACAGTGGCTCAGCCTGTAATCCCAGCACTTTGGGAGAATGAGGCAAGAGAATTGCCTGAGCTCGGGGATTCGAGACCAGCCTGGGTAACTTGGTGAGACCTCGTCTCTACAATAAATCATGAAAACTAGCCGGACATGGTGGCATGCATCTGTAATTCCAGCTACTTGGAAGGCGGAGGTGGAAGGCTCGCTTGAGTCCAGCAGGTCGAGGCTGCGGTGGCCATGAGTGTGCCACTGCACTTGAGCCTGGGCGACAAGAGTGAGACTCCAACTCAAAAAAGGGGGGTACCCAAATAGCCGGCAAAACACTATTTATGGGTGTATCTGTGAAGGTGTTTCCAGAAGAGACTGGCATCTGAATCGGTGGAGTAAGTAAGAAGAATCCACACTCACCCAATGTGGGCGGACACCATCCAATTGGCTGCGGGCCCTAGCAAAACAAAGAGGCAGAGGAAAGGAGAATTCTCTGTCTCCTGAGGCTGGGATACCGTTCTTCTCCAGCTCTTGGACATCTGAACTCCAGGTTGACCTTTGGACTCCGGGGCTTTTGTCAGCCTCTTCTCAATTTCTTAGGCCTTTGGTTGCAGGCTAAGAGTTACATCATCGGCTTCCCTGATTCTCCAGCTGTCACATGACCTGTCATAGGACTCAACCTCCATACTCACGTGAGTCAATTCTCCTAATAAATCCTCTCTCATATGTGTACATATATATGAGTGTGTGTGTGTGTGTGTGTGTGTGTGTGTGTGTGTGTTTTCTATGAGTTCTGTTTATCTGGAGAACTCTGACTAATAAAAAAGAGATTTCTGCAAACATATCTGCTAACTGGAGCAAAAAGAATCGCCAGAACAAGAAAACAGAAATGAATGACATAGTTAGGTACATGTGATGGGAATGGAACAGAAAGGATGGGTGGACAGGAGTGAAATGGAAGAGATGGGAGAATGACATTTATCTGGATGTATCCTTTGCATAGTTTTGACTATTATAACCCTCTTGTGTTTCACTCAAGGAAGAAAAATCAACAGGGTCAGGGGAGAAAAAGCAAAACAGAATGCAAGCAGAAACAAGTAAACCTGACTGAATTGCAAGCAAAGAGCGTAACTGAACTTAAGACAGGCGGTAAAAGAACCCAAATAAATCGTGAACACTAAATACCTTCAGGCTAAAGACAAAAAGAACGGTAAACAAATTCTGGACTTCAAGCCATGAGATTGTTTTTCACAGTGGTATAGATTAGCAACTCCAAAATTATTTGATATGTATTCTGGGATTGAACAAGTGAGACTTAGTTTACACGCTGTCAAAAAGAAGAGAGTTTCAAATATGGAAAAGGTTGGAATGAACTCACTGGTGTTAAGTTGGAATTGGAAGCATATATATGAATTCATAGTTTTGAGAGAGCAGGAGAGAGAGAGAGGCATGTATATGTGTGTGTGTGTGTTTGTACATATATATACACACACATTTGCAAGGCCTGCCAATTAAGTTCATGAACTCATCCTAGAAAAAGTGCTCCATACTTCATTGCGGAATATCACTGTGGTCACCTTCCAAGTACTCCCCTTAGGCAGCTAGAACCAATGCCAGCACCTAGTTCACCCATCAAAGAAATGTTGGAACTCCTTTTCTAGAATGACCATCACAGCGGCCATCATATCGCCCTTGATGTCATGAATGCCATCAAAATGTCTTCCTTTCAATATTTGCTTTATCTTCAGGTAAAGAAAAAAGTCATTGGAGGCCAGACCAGGTGAGAAGGGAGGGTGTTCCAATATGGTTATTTGTTTACTGGCTAAAAACTCCCTCACAGACAGTGCTGTGTAAGCTGGTGCATTGTCATGATGCAAGAGCTCCTTCAGGACCATTTTTGCACACACCTCTCTCATGCCAAGGTTCCCAGTGAAGGTTTTCCTGTTTCTCTATCAATTTTTATTTGGTCTGCTATGCTTCTCATAGTCAGCTGATGATTTTGGCACACAATTCGATGGATTTTTGGAATGTTTTTGTGAGTTTTGCTTGTTACTGTCTGCCCTAACCTGTCTTCATCAGTGTCACTTTCTCTCCTCTCAGAAAAACATTTAATCCATTTGTACACTGCCATTTTCTTCATGACATTATCCCCATCATCTTGGACTAACATGTCCCTGATTTCACTTCCACTCTTGCCCATTTTAACAAGAAATTTAATGTTTATTCACTGCTCTAATTCAAGCTCCAGCATTCTCACAACAACAGCTCTGATGGTCGTTCTAGAAAAAGAGTTCCACAATTGCTTTAACAGGTGGACCAGGCACTGGCATCAGTGCATAGCTTCCCAAGGGGAGTGCTTCAAAGATGACCATCGTGATACTCAGCAATGAGGTATGGAGCGCTTTTTCTAGGGTGAGTTCTCTAATTTAATCATCAGACCTTGTATTTGCAAAAAAGAAGGGGGGAGGTGTGTGTAGGTTGAGAATTGCCAGATTAAAGCAAGCCAGATAGATTTTTTTGTACTGCCAGATTCTTCAGAATCTTTAATTTCCTATTGCAAACCCTGAATCTCTCATGGAGGGAGAAAGATTGCGCCAGGTTTCCAAATCACTTGACCCTGGAATCCTTTTCCCATGGGGTGTGACACAGGACCAGAGTTCACTCTAGAGTTTTGAAGATGGACACCTCCAGGCTGGATGCACCACACCACTCCTAGCTGGGGCACTTGGGTAAGTTCCTTCCATCTACAAAAAAAAGACAAGATAAGATCCCAGCAGGCACTGTGTTCACTTTTCACTTTTTTATTTCTCTTTCCTCCTCAGTGTCCCTTGTCCTCCCTCCTTCCCTCCAGCCTCCCATCAAATCCCCACAGGGAGCCAGTTCCTGTTGCAGCCAACTTCC
Organism: Carlito syrichta; assembly: GCF_000164805.1. Classification (NCBI taxonomy): domain Eukaryota; kingdom Metazoa; phylum Chordata; class Mammalia; order Primates; family Tarsiidae; genus Carlito; species Carlito syrichta. Next base: position 267,473 of record NW_007252451.1, on the reverse strand, counting down.
AAACAGAGCCCATGTTAGGACCGTGCAGAGAGTACAAATGAACATGCCAGCCTGCCTGAAAGTAATTAGCCTCCTGAGGCACCACGGGTATTTTCTCCCTCCTTTTAAAATTGGCTCTGCCTGAGCCCAGCACCTGGGTGACAAGTGGGATTGGGTTTAAGAAGCCAAAAGAAAAGAAAAGAAAATGTTGAGTGCAATTAACATGGCTGCAGAAAATCATAAGCCTCTCGTTCCTAATCTTCAGGGGGCGGAAACATGGGGAGACGAGGGCAAGAGGCGGCCTGGGAAGGTGAAGGGACTCCCCACTGCAGATGCAGCTGTCCTCATGGAAGCAAAGGGTTTCTTCGTGCTCTTCTTGTAGCTTACTTCTGGCGGGAGGGATCTGGGTCATGGGCCAAAGGCAGAGCAGACAGCTCTGATTGGTTGGGCAGCTCCAGCCAATTTTAAGTGAGTTTGAAGTGAACCAAACCCAGAGAAGCTACCCCCCATCCCCGCCCCCGTGCATTCTCTGACAGTTGGGGACATGCTTGGAAAAGAGGGAGTAGAGACAGGTCCACTGTTATTTCTGATCATTTTCTGTCCCCTAGCAGGTATTACCCAGCCTGGTCTGCAATGTCAGCCTCAAAGCTCAGTGATTCACCACCACATATGATCAGAAATCATGGGCCTTCCCCTGGCAACAAGACAGAAAAAAAGAAGCCAGATCCAACAGAGAGGCCAGGCAGGGTAGTGTGTGCAGTCGAGGCCAATTCCATCCGCCCCATCCTGTGGGAATCCACAGCCCCGGTTCCCACCCTCCCCTCTTGCTGCTCCCATAATGGTAATAACAGGGGTCCACCTGTCGAGCACAGTCTATGTGTCAGGCATCCTGCCAAACACGATGTATCGATGATATTCTCCCATTTAACCCTCAAAATGACCCTGCACAATAAATATTCATTTACTTCACCAGTGTCTATCTACTGAATGCATTCTGTGTGCTAGCCACCAGCCTCAGTTACCGCTTCAGAAATGGGCACGTTGTCTGCTGGCCAATGTCGTTCAGTGAGGTTGCTGAGGCTTCTGAGGCTTCTGTAAAAGGAGTATTTTTACTCTGCTGAGTGTCTTCACTTTGGATTTGGAAAAACAAGCAAAGAGCTGCGCTTGGCCCCGAAGATGAAGCTCTACAGAAGGCAAAACATGCAGACTGAAAGAGACTGAGTCTCGAGCACGTGACTGAGTCAAACCAACCTGGAAGCCTGTCCTTACTTAAGTGTGAGCGATAGTTTTAAAAGGTCGCAGATACACTCATAAGTGGGCCTGGAACTATTATAATACTATAAGAAAGCATTTGGCAGTAATGGGGTGGTGATTGGCAGTTGAGGAAAACTGCTAGGGGAGGGAGAGGCATACCTCTTCAGCAAGGGTACCTGTATAATCAATGTTTGTATACCTAACCCTGAATTGTACCCCCACATCTTTATAGTAAATAAATAAATAAAAATGTTTAAAAACAAAGGTCACAGATAAGCCACATGGGAGTTTTCCAGGTTTTTTTGGTGTGACAGCAAGGACATGGGTAGACCTTGGGTAGACTTAATTCTTCTAAATGCCAGATTTCTCAGAGAAACCTAATAATATATATTTTGGGAGGTTGCTGAGAAAATTAATTGAGATAATATTAAAAGCACTTAGCACATAATAAACGGTTCATAAATGCAGATTGTAATACTTTCCAAATAGATACTTTTTGTGTCTGAGTCAGGGTCTCACTCTGTTGCCCAGGCTGGGGTGCAGTGATGCCATTATGGCTCATTGCAGCCTCAAACTCTTGGGCTCAGGTGATCCTTCTACCTCAGCCTCTTGCATAGCTGGGACTATGGGTATGCGCCACCACATCCACCTAAATTTTTTTTTATTTTTTTTGTAGCGACAAGGCCTTGTGTGTCGTTCAGGCTGGTCTCATATACCTGAGTTCAAAGGATCCTTCTGCCTCTGCCTCCAAAAGTATTGGGATTACAGGAGTGAGCCACCATGCCCAAACCTAAATAGACATTTTTAAGCAAACAAAGTCAACAAAGAAAGATGTCTTTAGACTAAATAATAATGGCAACATAGCTCTCCTCATCTGACAGGTATTCTGAGCATTACAAGTACACTGCACAGGAAGAAGGAATGGAGCCAAGGTCAGTTTCTCCTCCTACACTGTAGGACCAGGGTGGTGGTTTGAATGAAAGTTGGCAAATTAGAAGATCTGGCTTTGACAAAATGTTAAAAATATTGCAGAGAAAGAGCAAAATGTTAGGAAGAAAAGAACTTCTAGCAAATCTAACAAGAGCACTGTCCGACAATATCCTCCATACCCCTCCCATTTATTTGACCTTATATCAACTCAAGTTATTTATTGGATAAATTATTACATAATGAAAATTCTAAAATAACCAGATTTGGTTTGGGGAACTTTGTTTTTTATTTAACAGTTTTTATAATTGCATCATTTCCTACAGATTCATTTGAGAAGTGGAAGCTACAGATATCACAGGCATCTCCTTGGGGAACTGCTCCTTCCTGACCTACAGTACTCGTTTTATGGGAGACAACTGACCCAAGCTTTTCAAACTGGAAAATACCCTGGCCGAGGGAACCTTTCGGCGTGGGCACAGGACCTCAACATGGATGATTAGAGACAATTCTGAGACTCTAGCCAAAACTATCCGAGAATAAGCAATCTCCTTTGAATGAGTTTCCCTGGCAGCTAGACTGTTAAGTCTGGAATAGTTAGCTAGCGGCCATCTTTGCCACCCTGTGGGGAAAGTTGTGTTGTATATTCCATGAAGGTTTTGCTGAAAGGACTTTGCCCAAAGTGTTTGCCCCAAGGCTTCTTGGATGCCATCAGACACCAACAGGAGCCTGACCAAGTGCACCTGGCAGCCCAGACATGCCAGGAAGTTAACACTCCCGGAAGCAACCTCAACCAGTGAGAACAGAAACAAGGATTCATGGCCACATTCTGGCGGTAAATTCTCAGGCAGACAATTCTGAAAGGCTTTCTTGATGACCCTTGGAAGACATTGGACAGCATCAAACCCCAGCTGCCCGTGGCAGTGACTTTTAGAATGTCTGAGTAACACTCAGCTGCTCTCCCTGGATACATCGGGGAACTGGTAGAGAGTTTTTTATTTCTGAGTTCGAATCCAGAGAGCAGAACTGGATGCCAGGTCTTTCTGAAATGGTTCTGCTCACCCTTTAAGTTTTATAGTCTGCTTTTATAAGTTTAGGGCTGTTGATACCCCTACGTCGACCATGTGACCGTCAGAGCGTTGTACAGAACCTGAATAACAGCCGCATTTCGTCAATAATAACATTTTATGGTTCACATTTCCTGGTACCAGTTCCCAGTTCTCACAGCTTTTTATCAGTAACACTGGGCAGAAACATAAAGTAACCCTGGGCAGAAGCGTTAATCTAGCTTGTAAAGGGAGTTAACAGGGCCTAAGACATTATACATTGCTATATATTGTTATACGCAAAAAGTTATACAAATTACAAGACTTATGATTACATTGATGCGAAAGTTATACAAATCACAAAACTGATAATTACCTTGATGCTATATTATGCAAACCTATGATTATTAAGAAAAGAGTAAACGGGAATTGATTTCTCTCAGTTAATTGGGCGCAGTCTGCAGGGAAGTTAAGGATTCTTTGAAATTATTTACTGGGAGTGCCTAGGAGATAAGGGAAGCGCAACTTTTCTTAGCTCCCAGGAATGTGGGTGTGTGCAGGTCAGCTCAGTTCCTCGCCATATCATTCTCTAGGGACTCTAGCAATATGGACAGACAATAGCGGGTCTCCATATCAATAGCATCCACTTCTGTTGGCTTCTCCTTCCCTCATCCTGCTCACCCCCTTTCTCCTGCTCCCTGAAATTACTTCCCAAATAAATGATCTGCACCCAAGTCCTTATCTGATGTTCTTCTTTCAGGGGAACCCAGCACACACCGTATAAAACACTAACACTCCTTTGCTAGATCCAACTCCCCATAGGTTCCACCATTTAAGCATTTCACACTCCTTTCCAGTGGCCATTGACATCGATGTGACTATTCCTAGAACACATAGAAGCTATAGCATCTGAGTGAGTGCTATAGTCTATGAACACCATGACTATTGGGGAAAGAGGACAATTCCTGCAGGTTGTCATGACCAGGAAAGGTTTTAAAGAGAAAGTGAGCCGGGCTCGGTGGCTCAGCCTGTAATCCCGCGTCTTTGGGAGGCTGAGGTGAGTGGATTCCCTGAGCCCGCGGGTTCGAGACCCACCTGGGCAGCGAGATCTCATCTCTACAATAAATCAAAAATTAGCCAGGCATGGTAGCGCGCGCCTGTAGTTCCAGCCACTTGGAAGGCTGAGGCGGAAGGATCGCCGAAGCACAGCAGGTCGAAGCTGCGGTGGCCGGGAGCGGCCGCTGCATTCCAGTCTGGGTGACAGAGTGAGACTCCAACTCAAAAATAAATAAATAATAATAATAATAAGTGGCACTCAGTGAGCGGGTACCACAGGCCACCCATCCTTCTAAACCCTGTATGTGGGTTAACTCATTGGATACTCATGGCAACTTTGTCACGTAGGTACTACTATCTAGACTGAACAGACAAGGAGATGCAGGCATAGAGAAGTCAAAGAACTTGCCCCAAGGTCTCAGGGAGCTGGGACTCAGATTGAGCACCCGAATCCCAAATCCCACGCTGTTACCCACCACACTCCACCCTCCTCGCTAGGCTCTGATGAGTCTCTTTTGAACTGAGATAAAAAGCTAGATTCTTTTGCCATTGTAGTAAACTACGCATAAAGAAACACACACCCACAGTCAACATTATATTGACGATCTTACCCATTTTTAAGTGAGTGGTTTCCACTGTTAAGAAATCAATTTCCAGAACTCTTCGCATCTTGCAAAACTGAAGCTCTGTCCCCATTAAACAGCAATTCCCGGCAGGGCTCGGTGGCTCAGCCTGTAATCCGGTGCTTTGGGAGGCCGAGGTGAGTGGATTACCTGAGCCACGAGTTCGAGACCCTCCTGGGCAACTTGGTGAGACCTCATCTCTACAATAACTCAAAATGAGCCGGGCGTGGTAGAGCGCGCCTGTAGTTCCAGCTACTTGGAAGGCTGAGGCAGAAGGATCACCGGAGCCCAGCAGGTCGAGGCTGCGGTGGCCGGGACAGAGTAAGACTCCAACACGGAAAAAAAGAAAAAGAAATAGCAATTCCCCATTCCTCCCTTCCCCCAGCCCCCGCAACCATCGTACTTTTTTCTGTATCTGATTTGATTAGTCTAAGTGTCTCATATAAGTAGAATCACAAAGTATTTGTCCTTTATGTCTGGCTTATTTCGCTTAGGATGATGTCTTCAAGGTTTATCCATGTTGTAGCCTGAAAGGAAGTACCTATAGAAACCTAGAATAAGCTTAGTTTAGCGTAGTCTTTTTGCCTCAGCACAACCATTTTGGTTAGACTTTACTCCTGACACACTTTGAATCTAACACAAGTTAGACGTGCATAGATAAATTTCCAATAGACAGGTTTTAGGAAGCGTTCAGACATTTCACTGCAGGCCAACCTGGCAGCCTACTCCACCCCTTCGGCAAATTTCCATCAGATGCAAGACAAGGACAGCCCAACACCCGACCATTCAATACAGAGTTTAACATAATAATCTCTAAGAAACTTTCAGACCCCTTAGCGGGCTGAAGCCATAGAAATGACAATAAGACCCCCTTTTTTGCCAAATCTATTCTGTGCTTTACAAATGGAACAACAAAACCTGGGTGACAGCATGTCTGTTTATAGCATGGTTTATTGAATCGTTTAAGCCCACTGTTAAGAAAAGAAAAAGTGGACTGCAATTAGCATGGCTTGCAGAAAATCACAAGCCCCCATTCCTAATCTTCAGGAGGCAGAAATATGGCGAGGGGAGGGCAGGAAAGCCCCCTCCCCTTGTCTCCCCCCATTTAGCCCACCACCATGGCAGCAATCGTGCGACTAACCCACCCACCTGCTTGCTGTCCATCACCTGACATCAGTGCCAACGCTTACCTGCCCCTTCGTGATGATGTGGAGCAGGCCACCACCCAATCGCCTTAATGACTTTCCCCCATCAAAGGGAAGGGTTAAAAGGACTCGACTATGAGCAGCCATTTGCCATTGCCTTACTAGACTCTGGTGTGGTCACGTGCCCTTTGAGCTATGGCTGTCACCCTGTTTCCTGGTTTTGCCTCTCTCCCCTAACTTGAGGGGCGAATCTCCACTTTCTCTCCCTATCTCTGTCTAATTGACTTTTTAAATAAACTATATTTTCTAATCCTGTGCAATTCTTTGCATTTTTCATGAGGCATCAGGTCGCACACCAGACACCCCACACCCCCAGCGGAACTGACCTAACATTTCAGAGGACCTGCTAGGAGTGTGCCCTAACATTGCTCATGTCAGAATTCCCTTCCTCTCTAGGGCTAAACAATATGCTATTGTATGGATATACCACATTTGGTTTATCCATTTTCCATCCATAGACACTTGGGCTGTTTCCACCTTTCAGCTATTGTAAATAATGCTGCTGTGAACATGAGTGTAGAAATACCTGCCAGAGTCTCTGCTTTCAACTGTTTTGCATATGTACCCAGTATTGGAATTGTTGGATCCTATGATAATTCCAGTTTTAATTATCTGAGGACCCTCCATACTGTTTTCCATAGCAGCTGTGCCATTTGACATTCCACCAACAGGGCACAAGGGATCCAATTTCTTCACATCCCCAGAGAAGCTCGTTTTGACCCTTCTGAATTTGATATGAAAATGGGACATCTGAGACCTGTTCAGGAGACAGTTGGAAACACTGACCATGACTCAGGTGATGGGAAGTTGCTGTAGACAGATCTGAAACGTATCCAGCAAGAAGGAAGCTACCACAGAAAGCTAAATGAGTATGGATGGGCTTGGAGGGAACAGGAGGTGAAGACTAAGCCTGGGGGATGGCTCAGTTGGGTGACACATTCATTCCCAAATGGCAACTGCTCATTGTTTTTAAAAAGCTCATTCTCTAAGTTAAATATTCCCCTGCAGTCCCCAATTCTCTTAGCAAACACTTTTGCAAAGTAAAATAAATACTTACTTACCTCTGATGGAGTTGCCCAAAACCAAAATTAAAGACTCCAGTGATAGTTAACATCTGTAGAGTTGATTTTTTTTTTTCACATATTTGATCCTTATAACAGCCGTGTGGGGTAGACATTATTATTCATACTATAATCCTCTGGTGGGGAAGCAAGACAGTGTGGGCCTCTAGAGAGAGGTAAACTTTCCAGTCTTTACTACCAACCTTCCCCCGGGGGGAAGTTAGAAGGGAATGGTCAGATTTCAGATGCAGAGAATGGTATGTCTGCTAGTTGGCAGGGATACGGCACATTAAAAATGTGTAGACAAAGATTTCCATTTGTCAGGGGGAAAGGGGTCAGGGAGGGAGAGATGAATAGGTCAAGCCCCTAGTTTAGGGCAGAGGTGACCACGTATCATTAACTCATTTGTCAAAACCCACTGCCCATGCAACACCAAGACTGAACCCTAATGTAAACTGTGGACTTTAGTGAATAATAGCGTACTAATGTTGGCTCATCCATGGTCGCAAATATGCCACACTAACGCAACATGCTATTCACAAGGGAAACTCGAGGAGGGGAAGGAAGGGGTATACGGGAGCTCGTACGTTCTGCTCAATTTTTCTGTGAACTTAAAACACTGAAAAAATAAAGACTATTTTTGTAAGTGTGTGCACATAAGTGTGACCCTCCTTTGTGGTCACATCTCTCCCATGCAGCAGGAGTGGGAAGGAAACCCCAGGACAGGCCCAGCAAAGTACCCTGGAAGCTTCTCTCTACTTCTTTGAGACCCCCTTTGGAAGAAGACCCACTAGGCTGCTCTCTTCCTCTCTGCTATCTCTCCTTCCACGTGGCAGCCAGCGGGACCCCAGTCCCTGCTAGTTCATCCTGGGGTGGGGAGGCAAAAACACTCTCTCTAAGAATCTGTCCCTTCCCAGGTACATTCTGCCTTGTTCTAATGAGTGTACTATATTAGTTTTGCATTTGAAGCTGCTTGGTCTGAGTCAGGTTCACATAGCTTGGGCCTCAAATCAGCTAAAAATAAAATGGTGGTTGTTTTCGTTGTCCTTGTCCCTTATGTAGGTATCTTCCTTGGGAGGTCTCCTGGGAAGAAGGCGTGATTAATCCAAAGCAGAATTCTAATATTATTGAATTTCCACTATAGCACTAATGCCAACTGATAGCACTCCAGAATTCATAACCTCTAATAAGAGTACCCATTTTGCAGATAAGGAAGCTAAATCTTAGTCAGCATAAGTGACTTTCTGAAGATTACACTTGCAAGTAAGTGGTAGAGTTGGGACTCGAACTCAGATCTTCTGACTCTAGAATCTATATTGTCTCTATGATTCTACCTCACCTCCCTAGAGGAATAAGGTCTTCCTTGATATCTAAATTTTTCTTCGTGCATGCATGCTCATGCACACTGGATTAACACTGGCATTTCCTTCACCCAGATCTCCTGACTTTCTACCTCTGCAAGTCCCACCCTTAATGTGAGGCAGGACCCTCTGCCCCGGGACTAGCCCTACACAAGAACCACACTAAGAAAGCCAAGACAAGATAAGGGCAAGGATAATAAATCCAGTACAAATACCCAGGGTATTATGTCCCTAAGAGAATAATCTTTCTGTCTCTGGAGGAAGGATAAGGTGGATTTGATCAATCAATAAACATTTATTGGTGTCTTGGGAAATACAGGTGAATAACCCAGTCGCTGTCCTCCAACAAAAGGTTGCTGTCTCAAGGGTAGACAGATGAACAGATGTTTACATGCAGGGGTAATATGCAAAACACTCTATAACCGAAAAAGCACAGAGGCCAACCAATCAGAATGGATGTTGACCCATTCGGAACACACTCCAGTCACCTTATGGTCTGATGGGTTTCCCGTTATAGGTAATATGGCCTCTTTCTCTAGCTGTTTTTAAGGTTTTTTCTTTTATGGTAACCTTAGATCATCTGGTGATTATGTGCCTTGGGAATAGTTGTCTTGTGTAATATCTTGTACAATATCTTATATAAGTCACGTGGACATACCTATATGTATTAGTCTGCTCGGGCTGTCATGATGAGATAACACAGACTAGGTGGATTAAACTTCAGAAATTTATTTTTTTCACAGGTCTAGAGACTGGGAAGTCCAAAATCAGCTATTCCAGGGGGGGTGGTTGGTTCCTGGTGACGTTTATCTTCCTGGCTTGCAGGTGGTCACTTCCTTGCTCTGTCCTCACATGGTAGAAAAAGAGAGAGGGAGAGAGTTTTGATGTCTCTTCCTCTTTTTATATGGGCACCAGTTCTACTGAATTAGGGCTCCACCTTTAAAATGACCTCATTTTAACCTCAATTAACTCCTAAAAAAACCCTCTCTCTAAACCAGTTCACACTGGGAGTTGAGACATCAATACATGAATTTGGAGAGTCACAATTCACTCCATAGCATCATGTGTGCCCAATGGCAGCAGGATAGGCCACAACTACCCTGAAGGAATTAACTATAGAGTACTTACTTAGTGACAGCATTTTCTAAGAAGAGACATTTGAGCTGGATTTCGAAAGATAAGTAAGAGTGTACCAAAAAGGACAAAGGAAAGAAAGGACTTTCCAAAAAAGTTGAATTAGCATATCCAAAAATAAGGAGAAATTAGAAGGTGGAGTCCATTCAGAAATGACAAACATGTGGTAAGACCAGATGAGGGAACGAATGGGGGAGAAGCCAGCTTGAGGGCTTGCCAGGGAGCCTGAATGCTATATGAAGAAATTTAGGAGTCAACTGAAGGTTATTAAATAGTATTTTGTATTTGATTCAGCAGCATCAACATAGATAAAGGAATACTACTTACAGATTTATATATTGTTTACTCCCTAGAGTAAATAATACAACATAATCTCCTTTTTTATTAAAAATGTTTTCTGATTACAAAAGTAATACCAATCTATTATCTCTTTTAATACACAGGACATAATACGTAAAATAGTAATACTGTGTCTGGATGATTTCAAACTCTTTTTTTGAGTTGGAGTCTGATTGGAGTGCAGTGGCGTGATCATGGCTACCACAGTCTCAACCTCCTGGGCTCAGGCCATCCTTCTGCCTCAGCCTCCCAAGTAGCTGGAACTATAGGCATGCACCAACCCGCCTGGCTAATTTTCTCTTTTCTGTGGAGATGGGGTCTCACTACCTTTCCCAGGTTGCTCCCGAACTCCTGGGCTCAAAGAATCCTCTCACCTTGGCCTCCCAGAATGCTGAGATTACAGGCGTGAGGCACTGAACCCAGCCTCAAACTTTTTAAAATAATCAAATCTTTGCTCAAAAAGAATCAAAAACTGAATCCCTAGAAAAAGCAAAAAGCCACACTGGCCTATTCGAGGGGGTTTATGGAGTCAAATGTCCTACTCTTTCAGTCTTCCCTTTTCACCCCCTGAGATCCCTCTAAGGAATGCTAAGCCTCCTTGTTACACCATTTTTTAAAAATATTGCCTTTTGTAATGGATTTGCTTTTCTATAAAAAGACACTGACTTGTCTAAATAATAACAAACACTTTAACAACTAATATATGTCTCACTGGGTCTATATCAGGGACTGCTGTAGACATTCTAGAAAAAAAATCCATTCTTTTGGCATCACGACAACTCTATAAGTGCTGTTGTTGTCCCCATTTCACAGATAAGGAGACTGAGGGAGGGTGAAATAAAGCAATTTGCCTGAGATCACAGAGGTAGCAGGAGGAGGAGCTGGGAGGTGAACCCAGGCGGTTGGTCTCCAGAGCCTGTGTTTGAACACCTATTCCATTAAGTACCGGTTTAATTACAGACACTAGGCTGGTTCTTCAGTGAGAATTAGTCTACACAGAAGTTCAGATGAGAAAAATATGATAGGGAAGTTAAATATAGTATTACTCTTCTCTAACACAGGCCCAGAGCATCACAGTCATTGAGAAAACTTGCTGAAAGAGTAACTGACTCTTTCTGCCATCTTTCTGTGCCACCACGGTGCGCATGAATGACCTGGCTGATGCTCTCAAGAGCGTCAACAATGCTGAAAAGAGAGACAGATGCCAGGTTCTTATCAGGCCGTGCTCCAAAGTCACCATCCGGTTTCTAACTCTGATGATGAAGCATGGTTCCATTGGCGAATTTGAAATCATGGCTGATCACAGAGCTGGAAAAATTGTTATGAACCTCACAGGCAGGTTAAACAAGTCTGACACCGTCAGCCCCAGATCTGATGTGCAGCTCAAAGATCTAGAAAAGTGGCGGAATCATCCCGCCAGTCTGGCTTCGTTGTACTGACAACCTCAGCCGGCATCATGGACCACTAAGAAGCAAGAAGGAAACACACAGGAGGGAGCATCCTGGGATTCTTTTTCCAGGGATGTAATGCATATGTGCAAATAAAAAGCCTCAGTGGGAAAAAAAACAGAGTGACTGAAAACGCAAATATCCTCGAGTGCACTAGACACATGCATTTATCCACAACAGTGCTCACGTGACTTCTCTTTGGACAAACAATTCATTTACCCTTGTTGGACTCCATATGAATCTGCCCACTCTGTGCCCAAAGAAATCACTCATAATGAGCAGCATACAATGATTGATTTCCCAGCGCTGCCATAACAAAGTGCAGGCACACCTCATCTTCCCGCATCTCACTTTGTTGTGCTCCACAGATACTGCATTTCTTTTTTTTTTTACAAATTTAAGGTCTGTGGCAGCCCTGTGTTAAGCAAACCTCTTCTCACCATTGTTTCCAATAGCATGCATGTGCTCATTTCATGTCTCTGTGTCATATTTTGGTCATTCTCGTAATATTGCAAACTTTTTCGTTATTACTATATCTGTCATGGTAATCTGCAATCTGCCATCTTTGATGTCACTACTGCAATTATTTTGGGGGACCACAAAGAACATCCACGTAGGACGGCAAACTTAATTGGTAAATGTGTGTGTGTCTGACAATTGCACCAAATACTCGTTCTCTCCTCTCTCTCTCTCTCTCTCTCTCTCTCTCTCTCTCTCTCTCTCTCTCTCTCTCTCTCTCTCGCTCTCTCTCTCTCTCTCTCTCTCTCCCCTCAGGCCTCCCTATCCCCTGAGACACAATGATATTGAAATTGGGTCAGTGAATAACCCTACTATGGCCTCTAAATGTTCAAGTGAAAGAAAGAGTCATAGGTCTCTTATTTTAAAGCAAAAGCTAGAAATGACCAAGCTTAGTGAGGAAGGCATGTCAAAAGCTGAGTTAGGCCAAAAGCCAGGCCTCTGGCACCAAATAGTTGGCCAAGTTGTGAAGGCAAAGGAAAAGTTTTAAAGGAAATTACGAGTGCTACTCCAGAAACCAAAACAACCGTACTGCTGATAAGGAGAAAGCGTCCATGGTCTGGATAGCCAACACAGAATCCAAAGCAAGATCCTCACTCTCTTCAACTCTAAAAAGACTGGGAGAAGTGAGGAAGCTGGGAGAGGTGAAGAGGAAAAGTTGAAAGCTCGTGGAGTTTGCCTCATGAGGTTTAAGGAAAGAAGCCATGTCCAGAACACAAAAGTACAAGTGAGGACTCAGGTACTGATGGAGAAGTTGCAACAAGTTCTCCAGAAAATCTAAGATCATTGACGAAGGAGGCTACACGATACAGCAGGTTTTCAATGCCAACAAAGCAGCCTTCTCTTGGAAGATGCCATCTAGGATTTTCAAAGCCAGAGAGAAGTCAATGCCTGGTTTCAAAGCTTTGAGGAACAGGCTGACTGTCTTGCTAGGAGCTCATGCAGCTAACCCCTAGTGACTTCTGGTTGAAACCAGTGTTTGTTTACTAGTCTGAAAATCCTAGCACCCTTAAAATTATGCTAAATCTGCCAGGCGTGGTGGCTCATGCCTGTAATCCCAGCACTTTGGGAGGTGGAGTTGAGAGGATTGCCTGAGCTCAGGGGTTCAAGACCTGCCTGAGAAACATGATGAGACCTCATCTCTGCAATAAATCCAAAAATCAGTCAGGCATGGTGGTGCATACTTGTGGTTCCTGCTACCTGGAAGGCTGAGGCTGAAGGATCGCCTGAGCCTAGTAGGTCAAGGCTGTGGTGGCCATGAGAGTGCCACTTCACTCCAGTCTGGGCAACAGAGTGAGACTCTGACTCAAAAAACAAAAAAAGAATTATGCTAAATCTACTCCATCTGTGCTTTACAAAGGAACAACAAAGCCTAGGTGACAGCACATCTGTTTATAGCATGGTTTATTGAATCTTTTAAGGCCACTGTTAAGACCTACTGCTCAGGAAAAAAAAGAAAACTATCTGTTTCCCAATATTACTGCTCAATGACAATGTACCTAATCACTCAAGAGCTCTGATGGAGATTATGCAAGGAGATGAATGCTGCTTTCATGCCTAACGCAGTATCCATTCTGCAACCTATGGACCTATGAATCAAAGAATAATTTTGACTTTCAGGTCTTTTTATTTAAGAAATACACTTTGTGAAATCTCTCTCTCTCTCTCTCTCTCTCTCTCTCTCTCTCTCTCTCTCTAATTTACTTTCTAAATAAACTACATTTTCCAATCTAAAAAAAAACACACATTTTCTAAGGCTACAGCAGCCGTAAATAGTGAATCCTCTGATAGATCTAGGAAAAATAAATTGAAAACCAACTGGAAATGACTCATAATTGTAGACACCATTTGTGATTCATAGGAGGAGGTCAAAATATCAATGTTAACAGAAGTTTGGAAGAAGCTGCTTCCAACCTCCCAGATGACTTTGAGAGACTCGCGATGTCAGCGGAGGAAGGAACTGCAGATGTGATGGGAAAAGCACGAGAACTAGAATTAGAAGATGTGACCGAATTGCTACAGTCTTATGCTAAAGGATGAGACATTGCTTCTTATGGAGAAGCAAAAAAAGCGGTTTCTTGAGATGGAGTCTACTCCTGGTGGCAATGCTGTGAATATTGTTGGTGACAACAGAGGATTCACAATATGACATCAATGTAATTGATACAGCAGCTGCAGGGTTTGAGAGACTTGACTCCAATTCTGAGATAAGTTCTAGTGTGAGTAATATGCTATCAAACAGCATGACATACTACAGAGCAATCTTTTGTGAAAGGGAGTGTCAACTGATGTTACAAACTTCACCCCTGTCATATTTTAAGAAACTGCCAGCCAGGCTCAGGCTGTAATCCCAGCACTCTGGGAGGCCGAGGCGAGTGGCCTGCCTAGGCCTGCGAGTTCAAGACCAGCCTGGACAACTTGGTGAGACCTCGCCTCTACAATAAATCAAAAATTAGCCGGGCACGGTAGCTCATGCCTGTAGTTCCTGTTACTTGGAAGGCTGAGGTGGAAGGATTGCCAGAGCCCAGCATGTCGGCGCTGGGGTAGCCGTGAGCGTGCCACTACACTCCAGCCTAGGCAACAGAGTGAGACTCCAACTCAAAAAAAAAACTGCCATAGCCACCTCAGTCTTCAGCAGCAATCAACATTAAGGCAAGACACCCCACCAGCAAAAAAGATGACTCACTGAAGGCTCAGATACTCATTAGCATTTTTTAGCAATAAAGTATATTTTAAGATCTGTACATTATTGTTTTAGACATATGGCATGCTACTTAACAGACCACGGTGTAGTGTAAACATAACTTTTTAAAAATTTTAAGATGACGATCTTGCCATGTTGCCCAGGCTGACCTTGAACTCCTGGCCTCAAGCAATCCTCCTGCCTCAGTCTCCCAAATAGCTGGAATTACAGTCATGCACCACCATGCATAACTAAATATAACTTTTATATGCACTGGGAAACCAAAACTTTCATGTGACTCACTTTATAGCAATATTCCCTTGATTACAGTGGTCTGGAACTGAACCCACAATATCTTTGAGGTACGCTCATACCACAAACTGGGTGGCTTAAAATAACAAAAATGTATTCCCTCGCAGTTCTGAAGGCCAAAAGTTCAAAATCAAGATGTTTGCAGGGTCGGTTTCTCCTGGAGGCTCTGAGAGAGAAACCATCCATGCCTCTCTCCTCGTTTCCAGTGAGGCCTAGCAATCCTTGGCCTGCCTTGGTTTATAGAACATCACTCCAGTCTCTGCTTTCATCCTCTCAAGGCGTTCTCCGTGTCTGTGTCTTCACATGGCTGTCTTCCTATTAGGACACCAGCCATATTGGATTGGGGGCCCCCACCCAGCATATTTTATCTTTATTAATTACATTCACAAATAACTTATTTCTAAATAGGAGATTGAGATACTGCAGGTCAGAACTTCAAACTCTCTTTTGAGAGAGACACAATCCAATCCATAACAAACAATAACTTCCCAAAACGTCATTTATGTGGCTTCTTTAGTGAGCACAGATTAGATTATGATGTCAGCAACAGCTCTGGGGTGTGCTCCCTGGCACGTAGTGGAGTATAATAACAGTTGCCTGCAGGTGAGGGAGAGCCCTGGGCTGTAGATAGAGATTTTGAAGGAAAGAAAAATGTAGTAGTTAAGAACACAGAGGTCCTGGTTGGGTGCAGTGACTTAGCCTGTAATCCCAACATTTTCGGAGGCCGAGGCGAGAGAATTGCGAGCACAGGGATTCGAGACCAGGCTGGGCAACTTGGTGAAACCTCATGTCTACAGTAAATCACAAAAACTAGCCAGGCGTGGTGGCATGCGTCTGTAGTTCCAGCTATTTGGAAAGCTAAGTTGGAAGGATTGCCTAAACCCAGCCGGTCAAGGTTGCAGTGGTCGTGAGCGTGCCACTGCACTCCAGCTTGGGCAACAAGAGTGAGACTCCAACCCAAAAAAAAAAACAAAACGGAGGTCCTGCACAAAGGACAGTTTGGGTTTAAATCTTGGTTCCTACTTTCTACCTGTGTTTCTGGAAAAGCTACCTAAACATGATATGCCTCAGTTTCCTAGGATATAAAATGAGGATAATAATAGTACCAAACTCAGCTGGGTGTGGTAGCTCATGCCTGTATTCCCAGCACTTTGGGAGGCCAAGGCAGGAGGATCACTTGGGCCTGGGTTTCTATTTCCCATTCCAGCAATGCAAATTGACAATGAATGTCTTCCTTTGTTCTGCAAAATGAATGCAGTGTTGAGGCTTCATCCATGACAACTGACTCTGTAGATATCACCAGTTACAAAAAGTGCCCTATGTTTGCCTGGCTATGTACAAATGGTTCCAAACTTAGAGATGGTTTGACTTAGAATTTTTCGACTTGACAATGGTTCAAAAGTGGTGCACATTCAGTAAACATCGTACTTGGAATTTTGAGTTTGCTCTTTTCCCAGGTGAGGGATATGCAGGATGATACTCTCTCAATGCTCGGCAACAGCAGTGTTCACAGCTCCCTGTTGGCCACGCACTCACGTGGATAAACAACGGATACTCCACAGTGTACTCTGTCGTCACATGATTCGGTCCAACATGTAGACTATTGGACGTGCTCTGAGCACGTTTAAGAGATGATGTTGGTGTATGTGTACCACATTTTTTTTATCCAGTCCTCTTTCAATGGGGATATACACAATGGAATATTATGCAGCCATAAAGAGGAGGACAAAATTATGAGCCTTATAGCAACTTGGATGGACTTAAAGTCTATCATACTCAGTGATCTAGCACAGAAACAAAGAACAGAGCACCACATGTTCTCACTCATAAACAAACCTGGACTCTTAACTAGGTCTTTAGCCTCTTGGGCCAGAGCGCTACAGCCTGCAAGAAACCCTCTGGGACATCACTGCTCCCCACCCCAATCAATACTTCAGTGGCTCTAAACTTTTCTCTACTTGCAAGTTGTGGGTAGCTATTTTGCAAGTTCCTCAAGGGCAAGAAAAAACTGTTTCTCCTGCCCTTCTCTTCCAGGCTGGGCTCCACTAAGATCTACGTGTCAGGCTTCCTACAAGTTCTTGATGCTGGAATCTCTCATGAAAAGCAGAGTGGGAAGGAGGGAAAATGGGCAGACCTCAGCCCTCACAGCTTTGATGCCTCAAATATCTGTTCTAGATACTGGGGGGACGGTAGGGACAAGGGAGACAAAATGTCTGCCCATGTGAAACTTACAGTCTAGTAAAAACAGTGTTCTCTCTGTAACCACTGTGAATCGTCCATTGAGATAACTCACTACCTTTGAACCAGTCAGTAAGAGATGTTCTTTAGACAGACAAATGAATGCACAATAAAGTTCCAGGTGGAGACAAAGGCTATGAAGATAAACACAGCAGAGCAAAGATCAGGAGAGTGGCTGGTGATGGAGTTTACACAGACGACGGGGAGGGGAGCACATTGCAGCAGAGACTGGGGGAGGGGAGCGAGCAACCCAGGTGAATGTCTAGGGGAGAGAGTTCAGTGAGAACAAGCACAGAGGCAGCGAGGTGGAACTCCTGGGGCTTACAAAGAATGAGGCAGAGTTGAGGGGGAGGCTGAGCAGGCGGGAGAGACCGGGAGACAAGCCCACAAGGGCTACGGTAAGCACTTCGTATGAGCTGGGGAAGGGGGGTGGTCTAACTTCATTTATTTTATTTTATTTTATTTTATTTTATTTTATTTTATTTTATTTTATTTTTTTGAGTTGGAGTCTCACTCGGTTGCCCAGACTGGAGTGCAGTGGCCGTTCCCGGCCACCGCAGCCTCGACCTGCTGGGGATCTGGTGATCCTTCCGCCTCAACCTTCCGAGTGGCTGGAACTACAGCGCGTGCTACCACGCCCGGCTAATTTTCTGATTTATTGTAGAGACGAGGTCTCGCCAAGTTGCCCAGGTGGGCCTCGAACCTGCGGGCTCAGGCTATCCACTCACCTCAGCCTCCCAAAGTTCTGGGATTACAGGCTGAGCCACCGAGCCCGGTTTAATCAGACTTTTTTAAAAAACTGTTGAATTGTAGGAGTTCTTTATATAGTCTAGATTTTTTTTTTTTTTTGAGTTGGAGTCTCACTCAATCGCCCAGACTGGAGTGC
>NW_007252451.1:231297-249385 GCF_000164805.1 Carlito syrichta | reverse complement strand
CAGCCTCCACCTGCTGGGCTCTGGCAATCCTTCCACCTTAGCCTTCTGAGTAGCTGGAACTACAGGTGCATGCTACCACGCCCGGCTGATATTTTGATTTATTGTAGAGATGAGGTCTCACTAAGTTGCCCAGGCGGGTCTTGAACCCGAGGGCTCAGGCAATTCACTCAGCTCAGCCTCCCAAAGGCGCGGGATTACAGGCTGAGCCACCGAGCCCGGCTTAACTTCTATTTTAAAAGATCGTTCTGCAGATAGGGAGCATTGTACCCCACAGATAATCCCTGAACCCTATCTCCCTCTTCATCATCTCCCTTATTGGTGTCCCCAGAGTCTATTTCCATCTTTGTGACCATTTACCTGCCTCATGTGAGTGAGAACATGTGGTGTCTGGTTTCCTGTTTCTGAGTCAGTTCACTTAGGATGAGGGTCTCCAGCTCCGACCATGTTACTGCAAAGGACGCGGCTTCATTCTTTTTTTTTAATAGCTGCATAGTATTCTGTGGTGTATATATACCACATTTTCTTTATCCAGACAATTGTTGATGAGCATATTACTGCAAAGGATGTGGCTTCATTCTTTTTTTTAATAGCTGCATAGTATTCTGTGGTGTATATATACCCCATTTTCTTTATCCAGACAATTGTTGATAGGCATGTAGGTTGGTACCATGATCATGATTTTTCTACTGTGGATATTGCTGCCATGAACATATGAGTACAGGTATCTTTTTATCTATTGACTTATTTTGCTTTGGGTGGATCCCTGCTAGTAAGATTGACTATTGGGTACAATGTACACTATCTGTGGGGGGGGGGTCACCTGAGACCCAATCCCTACCACTGCACAATATGTCCATGTAACAAGCATGCATGTGTACCCCCTGAATCTAAAATAAAAATGGAAAAAATAAAAATAAATTTTCATTAAAAGAAAAACCATTCTGGCTGCTGAAAACAGCCCAAATCTCCAGCAACCAATGGACTGATAAACAAAAGGTGGTATATCCAAACAATGGAAAATAATTCTGCCATAAAAAAAACAAACAAAATAAAGCTACAGTGATCAAAACAGTGTGTTACTGCCATGAAGACAGACATACAGACCAAAGAAATAGAATAGAAATCCGAGAAATAAACTCTTATGTTTATTTGATTAATTGATCTCTGACAAAGGTCCAGAGTATGCAGTGGAGGAAAGGACAGTCATTTCAACAAATAGAAAAACTGAATATCCACATCTAAAAAAATGAAGTCGGACCTTCACCTAATGCCATGTACAAAAATTGAGTCAAAATTGATTGAAGGCAGCTGGGCTCGGTGGCTCAGTTTGTAATCCCGTGCCTTTGGGAGGCCGAGGTGAGTGGATTGCCTGAGCCTGTGGGTTCGAGACCCGCCCAGGCAGCAAGACCTCATCTCTACAATAAATCAAAAAATCAGCCAGGCGTGGTAGCTCATGCCTGAAATTCCGGCTGCTTGGAAGGCTGAGGCTGAAGGATTGCCGAGCCCAGCAGGTCAAGGCTGCGGTGTCCGGGAGCGGCCACTGCACTCCAGTCTGGGCGACAGAGTGAGACTCTAACTCAAAAAAAATAAAAAATTGATTGAAGACCTAACCATAGACCTAAATATTCGAACTAAAAACTATAAAACTCTTAGAAGAAAACATAGGGCGAAAGCTTCAGAACTTTGGCTCTGACCATGACTTCTTGGGTGTGACAACAAAGGCACAGGCAACAAAGAAATAGACAAATTGGATTCACGAAACTCAAAGACTTGCAGATCCAAGGACACCGTCACAGAGTGAAAAGGGCAACCCACAGAATGGGAAAAACATTTGCAAACCATGTATCTGATAAGGGATTAATATTTAGAATATATAGAGAACACCTAGCCTCAACAACAACAACAAAAATTTAAAGCTAGGCAAAGGACTTGAATTGACATTTCTCTAAAGAAGATATGTGAATGTCCAATAATACACAAAAAGCTGCTCAACATCATTAATCATTAGAGAAATGCACATCAAAACTACCATGAGACAGCCATTAGGGTAGCTACTATCAAAAAACTAAAAAATACAGAACACTAGGAATTCATTCCAAGATCCCAGTGGATGTTCAAAACCACGGATAGTACCCAACTCCACACATACTATGTTTCTTCCATCTGATGACCAAGCTGGCCAAGTGACTCTCAGGTGACAGTGTGGAACTGCCAGACAAAGGGGTGAATGACTCATGTCCTCGGTGAGATGGAGCAGGACAGCGTGAGCATTCATTCTGCTACTCAGAATGGCACATGCTTTAAAACTTATCAATTCCAGCCGGGCGTGGTAGTACATGCCTGTAGCCCGGCTACTTGCAAGGCTGAGGTAGAAGGATCGCCAGAGCCCAGCAGGTCAATGCTGGGGTAGCCGTGAGTGCGCCACTGCACATCAGCCTGGGTGGCAGAGTGAGACTCCGACTCAAAAAAAAAAAAACTTGCCAATTGTTTAATTCTGAAATTTTCCCATTTTATATTTGTGAATGACAGCTGACCTTGGGTAGCTGAAACCACAGATAAGTACAGCAGTCCCCTCATCCTGGGTTTCAGTGACCTGAGAGCAACTACTGTCAAAAACCATTACATAGAAAATTCCAGAAATGCACGGTGAATACGTTTTAAAGTGTGAGACATTCGGAGTAACTGATGAAAGGTGGCACCCCTCTCTCCGTGCACCCCAGACGTGAATCATCCCTTGGCCCACTGGCTACACTGCCCACTCATAAGTCACTTTGAAACCATTCCAATGATCAGATTGACAGTCACAGTATCAAAGTGCTTGTGTGCTAGGTCCCCTTATTTTACTGTATAATGGCCCCAAAGTGCAAGAGTAGTGATGCCAGCAATTCAGATGTGCCCAAGATAAACCACGACGTGCTTCCTTCAAGTAGAAAGGTGGAAGTTCTCCACTTAAAAAGAAAAGGAAAAAAATCATATGCTGAGGCTGCTAAGATCTACTCTCCACGGAATTGTAAAGAAGGAACAAGAACTTGGTGATAACTTTGCCGTCAGACCTCAGACTACCAAAGTTACTGCCACAGTTCATGATAAGTGCTTAGGTAAGTTGGGAAAGACACTAACTTTGTGGGTGGGAGACATGAACAGAAACGTGTTCCGACGGACAGCAATCAGATTCCACACTATCCCTGGTTTTGTATCCAATGAGGGTCTTGGAAGGAGCTCCCCGTGGATAAAAAAGGAACCCCTGTGCACTTAGAGGGAATAGAAAACAAGGATGCCACTGTGAAAAAGAGTATGATGGCTTCTCCAAAAATTAGAAATAAATTGACCACCATGATTCAGCAATTTCACGTCTGAGCACACGGCCAAAAGAATGGAGAACAATATCTCGAAGAGTCGTTTGCATGCTCATGTTCATAGCAGCATCATTCACAATAGCCAAAGTGTGGGAGCAACCCAAGTGTCTATCGACAGATGAAGTTGATCAACAAAATACAGCAAATACTTACAATGGAATCATATTCAGTCTTAAAAAGGAAGGAAATTCTGACACATGCTACAATATAGATGAAGTTTGAGGACATTATGTTAAGTGGAATAAGCCCAACACAAAAGGACAAATACTGTGTGACTGCCCTTGCATGAGGTCCTTAGAGTGGTCAGATTCATAGAGACAGAAAGAAGAATGGTGATTGTCACCTGTTTGCCACAACTCAGGACGTTGCTTCTGCAAATTGTGACGCCTCCTTCTCAAAATTTCCAGAAAAAAAAAACCTTAGTTGACCGTTTGATCCCAGGGAGCAAATGCTGAGTGTGCTACAGGGGACCTGCCCTCCAAAAGATAATTCTGTTTCTCCTGGGATCACCCTTCATATACCCGTAATCCAAACACATCTGGTCCAAGCCACCATCATCAATGGGACAACCTCCCGGCTCTTCCAGCTTCTGCCTCAGGTCCCCTTCCACCTATTCTCAACACGCAACACCTGTGAAATATGAGTGTCATCAGGTCAAGGCTCTGCTCAAGGCTCCGATATCTTTGTGTATTTCACTCAGGACAAAAGCCTGACCAACCAGGTTTCCCCAATGCCGCTGCTCAGGAGGCCTCTGTCCTCGTCACCTGCAGTCCCCTGCTCTGCGCTGGCTGCCTGGGCATCTGCTGTGCTCCCCTCCCTGCCACTCCTTGAACACTGCAAAAGCAGCCCCCTTCAAGACCCCTGTTCTGTCCCTTCTACCTGGCATGCTCTTCTCCCAGATGTGCAGTGACCCACACCTTCACCTCCTTCATGTCTCTCTCAGGAGACCCTCTCAGTGAGGTCTCTGCAGGCTGCCCTTTTCAGGGTGACCAGAAAAAGTACGGGACATCGGTTGGTGCATTTCAGACTAAGAATAAATTCTTCAGCGTAAGTATGTCCTATGCAGTATTGGGGACATTTTTGCATAGGACATACTTATACCCGAAGAGTATCTGTTGTTTATCTGAAATGCAAATCTAACCAGCTGTCTTGTATTTGTATTTGCTAACCCTGGCAACCCTCTAAAATGGCAAATGTCCCCCTGATACTCATAAATCCTCTCCTCTGACTTTCTTGTTTTTCCTTGGTCTCTACCTAACATATCATATGTCTCCCTTTCTTACATTGTTTATTATCTGCCTCCACCCACCAGAACTGTGCTGTCTGATCCAACCGCATATGGCTATCAAGCCCTTGAAACGTGGCTGGTACCCCTGAGAAACTGAATATGTTATTTTCTTGAAATGAATTTAGATTTAAGAAAGACTACTCCATTTAGTTATTGGAAAACTCTTAAGTGTGTTTAGGACAACAAGGATAAAGGAATCTGCTTTTTTAAAAAAGATTTCCCTCCCTGTTTTTTCCTATTTATGTACTTATTTTTTAGAAACAGGATCTGGCTGTGTTGCCCAAGCTAGAGTACAGTAGCTGTTCGCAGTCTCGAAAATCTGGCCTCAAGTAATATTCCCGCCTCTGCCTCCCCGGTAGCTGGAATTGCAGGTGCATACCACCACACCTGGCTGCAAATATACTTTTTCAACTACAAGTTATAGAAAATCTAACTGCAGATCATGTATTTCTGGTGAAAATTTAGCATTCAAAGTGAGATGTGCCTTAAGAGTAAATTACGCATCAGATTTTAATGACTTAGTACCAAAAAACCCACAAAATATCCCTTTAATAGCTTGTTAAATGATTACATACTGCAGTGGTAATAGTAGGGGTGCATTATATTAAATATATTACTACACTTAATTTCACTTGTCTCCTTTACTTTTATCAATGTGGCTACTAGACATCTATAAATCACCTCCGTGGCTCACCTTGTCTCTCTCGTGGACGATACTGTCCTGGAACGTGGCCTCCTGCAGGGATTGGTTCTCCTGAGCACAGAGCTGAGACCAGACACGGGCACCTGCAGCTTCTTCTGGAATGTGATACCAGGAAGCAGGAGTAAGGAACTGTGGAGAGTGAGAAAGAAAGACAAGTCAATATAAGTATTCATTAACAAGGTAGCTGCTGTCGGTGACAGGGACGCCACTCCATGGTGATGACCTGAATAGCTACAGAATGTTCCCCGAGCAACAGGAAGCCAATGCCTTTATCTACCAGCTCCTAGACCCATTGAGAGCTGCTCCCAGGGGTGTCAACTCTTCCACACTTCTAGGCTGCCTCTTGTGCACAAGACAAAGGAGCCTCTACTGTATTAAGAGCAAATAGAAGCTCCCATAGTTGGAGTCCCAGGTAGGACCTGGAAGTCTGAGTCTAGCCTGAGCTCGCAAGAGATCGTGCACCACCTCTATAGCCAAAGGCAGAGGTGGACCCACAGGACATGATGGGTTCATTGGGGCAATTGGCTTGTTCAGTTTTTAATTCTTGAAACCTAAAACAGTGCCTGGAACACAGTAGATCTTCAATAAATATTTGTTGACCGCATGAATGAAAAAGTCTTCATTCCAAAAAAAAATTTCTTCTCAGTATATAAATGTTCGACATTTAGGTACCATCTCTGAATTGCTGGCCTCAAATTGCACTCATTTTTCCAACCAGAAATTTTCCTCACTTCTTAATAAATAATAAATATCAAAATAAATATCGACCTTCTCCTGAATGGCATGACAAGTCTTTTCTGCACATTCCTCCAGAAAACCTAAGATGTCAGACGGGGTTCGAGAACTCAGAATATGAGGACACACTAGAAGCCCAAACCTCATGGGCACGCAATTGACTTAGATAGCAAAGCCTCACGTGTACCCCACAACTCGAAAATTAAAAAAAATTAAGTCATACATTTTCTTAAAAAAGAATATGAGTTTGTCCCTCTAGTTCTCAATGGGAGTGAGAAAGCTTGGGGCACTTATTCACAGCCCCCAAAAATGCTTAGTAGGCCAGGTGCAGTGGCTCACACCTGTAATCCCAGCACTTTGGGAGGCCAAGGTGAGAGGATTATCTGAGCCCAGGAGTTTGAGACCAGCCTAGGCAACATGATGAGACCTTGTCTCTATAATAAATCAAAAATTTAGCTGGACCTGGTGGTGTGTACCTGTAGTCCCAGCTGTTTGGAAGGCTGAGGTGGAAGGATCACCTGAGCCCAGCGGGTCAAGGCTACAGTAGCCATGACCATTGTGATTGTGCCACTGCATTCCAACCTGGGCGACAGAGTGAGGCTCCAACTCAAAAATAATAATAATAATGCTCAGTAAATGTCGACCTCTCCCCGCCACTGGACCTACTTTATTTCTTTGTACACACACAGAATGCTAATAAATACTTAACTAAGCCAGGCTCGGTGGCTTAGCCTGTAATCCCGCACCTTTGGGAGGCTGAGGTGAGTGGATTGCCTGAGCCCGCGGGTTCGAGACCTGCCTGGGCAGTGAGACCTCAACTCTACAATAAAATAAAAAAATTAGCCGGGCATGGTAGCGTGCACCTATAATCTGGCTACTTGGAAGGCTGAGGTGGAAGGATCGCCGGAGCCCAGCAGGTCGAGGCTGCGGTGGCCGGAAGCGGCCACTGCACTCCAGTCTGGGCGACAGAGTGAGACTCCAACTCAAAAAAAAAAAAAAAAAAAACTTAACTAACACCTCCCCAACTTCCATGAAAAGGACCCAGGTCTGCCAAAAACCCTCTGCCTAGCATCACCAGAGCACCAGCACATCGGCAAATGCATGCAGAGCCAAATTCCCTGAAACACCAAGGTTACCACACCTGCTTATTGGGCTTCAAGCCCATACCTGCTTATGGGCTGCTGGTATCAAGAAGTCTCCTTGATTGAACCAATACATGTCGCCTCATCTTAGTTCATACGAGCTGCTATCACAAAAGATTTGGGTGGTTTATAAAGAACAGAAATTTATTTCTCACAGGTCTAAAGGCTGGGAAGTCCAAGACAAGGTGCTGGCAGGTTCGGTGTCTGGTGAAGGCTTAGTTTCTCCTTCCAAGATAGCGGCTTGTTGCTGCATCTTCCAGAGGGGAGGGATTCTACGTCCTCACACGGCAGAAGAGCAGGAGAGAAAGAACCCACTCCCTCAAGCCCTTCTTATAGTAGTATGACTCCATTGATATGGGCAGAACACTTGTGACCTAAGCACCCCCATTAGACCCCAACTTCCAACACTGTAGCACCGGGGATTAGGTTTCCAGTACAGGAATTTTTGGAGAGGACAAAGACATTCAAACATGCCACCCCTCTAATCAAAGACCCTTAATTATCCACAACTCTTACTATTGTTTACAACATCCATTGTCTAGAAGACAATGACCTAGCTAAAGTTGCCCCAGAAAGTTGCTCCTCCGGCTTCATCAGGAAGCAACACCTTTCATTTCTCTGAGTGTCCCTTGGTCACCCAGGCTGGAGCACAGTGACATGACCACAGCTCCCCTCAGCCTCAGCCTCCTGGGCTCAGCCAACCCTTCTGCCTCAGCCTCCCCAGTAGCTGAGACTATAGGTGTGCACCAGGAGGCCTGACTAACTTTTTTTATTTTTTTGTGAAGGTGAGGTCTTGCTATGTTGCCCAGGCTGGTCTTGAACTCCAGGGCTCCCTCCAGCTCCAGACAAGTCACTCCATCTCTCTTGGCCTCAGTTGCCTATTCTTCTGATAGCGACGTCTTGGAATCTCCGATTATGAAGACTCAGTGAGCCCGTGCTAACAGGGCACCAAGCACAACACCTATTGTAGAGCGAGCAGTCGATGTTGGAGACGACGATGACAATGACAACTTTAGTGCTACTGAGGCTGGCTCCTCCCTTTTCGCCTTCCCCACAAACTTCCATCTGTTTCCACAATGCTTCACAACACAAGGGCTAGCCATGAAGAAAGTTTTTCAGTGGTTGTGGGGTGGCGATCGTTATTATTGATACTGTTGTTTTTAAGTTCCCAACGATAGCATCTGTGCATGAGGGGAAACCCCTTGTGGGGATTATGGGGTAGAAATGAGTACCATCTTTATCCAGGCAGCTCTGGACCCTAATTCCAGATCAGTCATTTGCCATGGAGGTGACCATGGGCAAGTTGTTTAATACCTCTTTTTTTTTGTTGGAGTCTCAATCCGTCGCCCAGGCTGGAGTGCAGTGGATGCTCATGACCACCACAGCATCACATGATGGACTCAGGTGATCCTTCCGCCTCAGCCATCCTAATAGCCAAAACTACAGATGTGAACTACCATGCCCTGCTAATTTTTTATTTATTGTAGAGACAAGGTCTCACCAAGTTGCCCGGGCTGGTTCTGGTCTCAAACCCACAGACTCAGGGAATCCACCCGCCTAGGCCTCCCACAGTGCTGAGATTATAGCCTGAGTCACTGAGCCTGGTCAATTATTTAATACTTCTGAGCCACGGTTTCCTTATCTATAATGTAGGTATAGTAATCATCAATTCACTCAACTGTTTTGATTAAGTTATTCTTGGGAGCTAGATACGGTGATAGGTGATAGGTGCTGGGGAGATAAGAAGAGAGAAAATCTACCCCAGCTTGAAAGAGATCACCATTTGGAGAGACCAGGTGAGCAGAGAACAGAGGTTGAGAGCATGGGCTTTGAAATAGACCTGGGCTCTGACGTGTGCTCTGAATTCACTAACTGTGTGATCTGGGGCAAATTCAGCACCTTGGTTGACTGACCCTGGGTTCCTTCATCTCAAAATAAAAATGATAATAACAGCACAAAGGAGACAGCAAATAAATCATGACTAAAGCTCTTAGTTCAGGGCTGGCACCCAGTAGGCCCCCAGCAAGGGCTCGCTGCTGTTGGGAGGTGCTTTCCAGTGTCATTGGTACAGGGCAGCAAGTTTGTACTGGTTCCAATGAATAATTACATGGAAAGGCAGGGATGTGGAAATCAGGGAAGGCTTCAAGGAGACCACGATGCCTGGACAGAATCTTGAGTAGATGTCTGCCAAGAAGGCATGGGAGAACCAAGTGCTGTGCTCAGGGAACCACAGAAAGAGCAGGTGACAGGAGACCATGCCACAGGGCAGGATGGTCAGGCAGGGGTGGGTGGACCGTGGCAGTGGGGCTAAGAGATGGCCAGCGCAAGATATTGGCAGGAGCCAGAGCTTAGAGTCTTCCATGAAATTCCAAGGAGCTTGGGTTTTATTCAAGAGGGTCACAGGGGGCCACCAAGAACCCTTTGAGAGTAGAGGAAGGAGCCTTCCAGATTAGCATCTTGGGAAGGTCCTCTGGACTGTGGTTGGGGGACAAGCTGGAAGGGAGCAAGCCTGGAGGCCGGGAGTCCAGGGAGGAGGTGTCACCACAGCCCAAGGAGAGAAGAGGAAGGGCTCCTGGGAGGATCAGGTGACCAGGTGAGCTTTGCTTATGAAGGCCGTGAGCACTTGTTTGCATCAGGAAGAAGAGCTATCCTTTCTCCTCTTCTCAGGTTTTTTCTAGTTTTTTCCCTTTCTTCCAATGCCTGTACCCCTCCTCCCTTCACCTGCCATCCAATCTATCTATCTCTATCTCTCTCCTCTTTCTTTCTCTCTCTCTCCCTCCCCTCCCTCTCTTCCCCCCCCATCCCCCTTCTCTTTCTCTTTCTCTCTCTCTCTCTCTCTCTCTCTCTCTCTCTCTCTCTCTCTGTCTCTCTCTCTGTCTCTCAGCTTTGCTTAGAGTAGCAATCTGGAAATGCTGCTCTGGTTTCCATGAGCGCTGGGGGTTGTAGTTGTTTTGTGAGTTTTTTACTTTATTGCAATTAAGAATTTTAGAGCGCATCTGAGGAGATGTTTTACAGTAGAATTTGTGAGAAAGAAAAGACAACTTTAAGAGAGACACGGTGAACACGGGTGTCTTATGAGAAGGATACAGTGAGCAGTTGTTAAGTGAAGGCTTTGTATAGTTTTAAGATGATGGTTAAGTCATCTTTTTTTAAGTTTAAAAAAGTCTCTGTGTAAAAAAATCTATGGGCTATGTGGGGAATACTGTGGGTTATAATTTATTGGGGGTTTTTTTAAAGTTTATTTATATTTTGGGATTGTGTCTTGGGTCTAGTCAGTGTAGGTATTGTCTAGAAAGTTATGTTTTGGTAAGTCAGCATCCTGGTGTATCGACCATGTTTTTTAATTATCTAGGCTATGCCTGTCTGTAAAAACCACGTCTAGCTCTGTTCAAACTACCCTAAATCCCCCTCCGCAGTTTGATCCAGATGTGCGACATCTGCGAAGGATGAAGCAGGAGAGACAAAGAAAGACCTGGAGACTTGCTTTCGTTCCAATCTTTCTAAAAACAAAAACCAAAAAAACCTCCCTCTGGGCACCAAGCCTGACCCACCCTCTCCAGCACTCATTTGCAGCTGCCTCCGTGGCTGAAGTGCCTGCCAATGGCTCCAAGTTGCCACCTCCAATCAGACCTCCTGGCAACAAAAAGGAATGGTGAGCCTTCAGCGGGTCAGGAACGGGGCAGGCGCAGGGGACACAGGTAAGATGCCACCCTACACTGGGGAGCCCCGAGTCTGTCCACAAGGAATTCCAACGCGGTGCGATGACTCTTCAGGGAGAGATGCCCACACAGTTCTGCGGGACTATGGTCTCCACAACTCATTGATGGAGCTCTTCTAAGTACTGGGGACAGTGCTAACCCCTCAACTACATCCCTGCTGCAGAGCCTTGGGAAAGCCAGGCCTGTCTTGTTGGCTGTTGTATCCTCAGCGCTTGGCACAAAGTCTGGCATACAGCAGGCACTCAAGAGGTGCATGTCTGAGCCAAACAGCCCTGGGAGACAAGCCTCACCTGGCATTGTCAAGGGCTCTGAGAAGTAAAGTCCCTGGTTCTAGGTCACTCAGAAAGTAGCAGAGCTGGGAGTCGAACCAGGTCCGGCTCAGCCCCAGATCTTAACCTGGGCAGGGCACAGAAAAGGCGGCTCTAAATCCCCTGGTGGTGGGGGTTGGGGGCGTGTGGAGGAAGGCTTTGGAAGGAGGTATTCTTGAGCAGGTCCTTGAAGAAGAAGGACAGGTGGGGAGGAGGATGCATCCCACAGGGCTGAACATGGGCTGCAACTGAGAAAGCGGCCGCAGCAGAGGAGGCTGGGAGTCTAGGGAGGCCAGATGATCCCAGGAGAGACTGACATTCCCACCGCCCCACTCCACTTTCCTTCTGTGGCTCTGGCCTGGGAGGATCCTGCAAACGGTGCAGGAGGTTCTTTAAGCCTGCATTTGCTTTTGTAGCTGGAGCTCCGGAGCTTTTGTGTTGGCTGCAACGTTTAATATGGAATTTCCCTCCTGAGCAATTCTTCATCTTTGGCAGCCCGCTGGAGCGCGCTTTTGACACACGCGTGTGACGTGGCAGGGGCTCAGCTGGTGCGAGCCTAGGACACCCTGCGGCTGTTGTGCCAGCTGCACCACTGAGGAAGGTGCCAGGTCTCCTGCAGGAGAGACTGAGCCCGCCGCGGCCACTGTTCCTGGTGAGGGTGTCAGTCACGTGGCCTCTTCATTCTCCCCATTTTGCTTGTGGTCTTCCATCGAAAGGAAGGAAAGAGTGGAGCCAGCCATGCTTTTGTCTTTGTTTATGAAAACACATCACTGTTTACCTTAAGGGCCTGAAAAAGTCACAGGATCAAAATTCTGCTGGATTCCAGTTCCAGGTCCCCCAGACTGACTTCCTGTATGACCTTGAGGAGGGAGGCCTTGTGACCTCTCATAAGCACCAGTCTTCTCGTCTACGAAATGGAAATGTAGTGCTCTGCACCTCACAGGAACATGTCGGAGTTTAACTACAACCTGTGTGAGGCACCACATGTAGCACTTGGCATGCAGTAGGTGCTCAATAAATCCTAGGCTGTCCTGTACATATCTTCTCCCCATAGTCCTCAAGGGCAAGCACCATCTTAAATCTTTTTCTTTGTTTTCCCCTACACTTGCCTGCAGACTCACTGACTGAAGCGGCAGCTTCTTTGCTCCCAAATCTTCTTGATGCCGGGTGGGGTTCAGTATGCTACTCGATGGGATCTGTTTTTTGTTTTTTGTTTTTTTTTTTGAGTTGGAGTCTCACTCTGTCACCCAGACTGGAGTGCAGTGGCCGCTCCCGAACACCGCAGCCTCGACCTTCTGAGTAGCCAGAATTACAGGCGTGCATTACCACGCCCGGCTGATTTGTTGATTTATTGTAGAAATGAGGTCTCGCTGCCCAGGCGGGTCTTGAACCCACGGACTCAGGCACTCCACTCACCTCAGCCTCCCAAAGGCACGGGATGACAGGCTGAGCCACCGAGCCCGGCTCTCCATGGGATCTTTTTTGACAAAAAAGAATTTCAGAGCGAGTTCCAAGGAAAATTTAAGACAGAAATTATTAGAAAGAAAAAGATACCTCAAAGGGCATGGGTGCCTGCTTTTGACAAGCAACTTTATACCTGATAAAACAAACCATGAGCTAAGAGTGGTGGGCTGCAGATGTCTGGTCATGAGTATTGATGACTATCTCTCCACCTTCTATGAGCTAAAAGGGGTAGGCTGCAGGTGTCTGGTCACAAGTTTTGATGACCATGTCTCAACCTTCTGAGGTCACGAAATTTTATTCTTCTAAATAATTTTCATCCTTCTAAATAATTAAAGCGATGACCCAACTAGATGTGGGCTTTCCTTTCCCCCAAAAATCCCAGAAACAACAGGGAATTGCCCCAAATGCTTGGGGCAATTCCCTGTTGTTGCTGTAATTTATTTCACTGGTAGATCCACATTCCGGCCCACAAGGTCATCAGGTCTGGTGCACCTGGTCTGTTAAGTGGAGGTCATGTACTGGTAAGAAAGATAGATGTCTAATCACTGAACCTATTTTAATTTAAACCTATTTTAATTTAAACAAGAAATGTATCATCTGTATCTAACCTGCACTGAATAACCTGTCTCATTCTCAGTACACAAATATGGAGCCATCAGGCAGGCGGATCACAGCAAGCCCCTCCTGGCCTTCTAGAAGTCTTTGGGCACTACCAGTCTGGGCACTGTCTTCTGCTAGACCCTTTAGAAGTCTGGGCACTGTCTCGGCTCCTTATCCCAGCACCAAAGCCCCAGGACTCCCAGCCTACAGAGAGGATCCCCCATCAAAAACTTAAACAGAGGGATATCCAACCAGCAGGCAGAGAGGGTCCACCCTCTGAGATCTAAACAGAGAGAGGCCCACCCCAGGCCTGCAGAGCGGTGGTCTCCCTAGAAGACAGACCTGTGAGAATTGCTTAAAGAAAGCCCAGAGCTCAGTGTATTCACCAGTTTGGGTTCTGAAAAGACTCCCAAGTATCCCAGCTCGCCCCAAAGCCCTGCCAGTCAGAATACTGGCATCATCAAGTTTTTGGCAAGATGTCTTCATTTTAAAATGCCTTTGTTCCTTGGTCGCCAGACATCACCTCCTCAGCTCCCTCCGCCATCTCCCCCTCCCCTAGTTAACACAAAAACCCCATTTGTGGGAGCCAGTCTCCCAACCCTGGCACCAAGCTGCCGAGTGAAGTAATTGCGCAATTAGAACTTAATTGCTGGATTTAATTTCAGGGGGTTTTTTCCCTTTGCATCTCAATTGTGAAAAATGTGCGTCCCCGCCTTCGAATGTCTGATGAGTCCTTGTCTCAGCCCCAGGAAGGGTGGGGCTTGGGGTCTGGGGAGAGAGAGGCAAAGACGGGAGGCTGGATTTTGCATCTCAAAGGCAATTGAGGAAGTTAACCTGCCCCACAGGTGGCTGGAAGCCAGCTGGGAAGGAGATCCAAAATTTGGTGGCCAAGGGTTTTTCTGGAGGTCCAGATTTTCAGTGACTTTCAATAAATGCCTGCGTGAGTTAGGCGGATGTGTGACCCGTCATTACATCTGACAGGTGACCCGTCACTGCATCTGCCACCATCATTCACCGAGGACCTGCCGTGTGTGAGGCACATGAAGCCATCCCATCGAAATCCTCAAAAAGATCCTGCCACTGGAGGGTAGCTATCCACTTTTCAGACATAAGGAAACTAAGGCTGACCTGGAATGTGACGGCAGGGACTAGCTTTTTGCTTTCTTTTTCTTGTTGTCTTAAAACAACCTTATTGAGGTATCACGTATGCACCACAAAATTCACTTATTGTAAGGATACAATTCTACTCCAGCATCAACCTGCTGGGCTCTGGTGATCCTTCCACCTCAGCCTTCCCAGTAGACAGAAATACAGGCGCGTGCTACCACGCCCAGATAATTTTTGATTTATTGTAGAAACAACGTCTCGCCAAGTTGCCCGGGCTGGTCTCAAACCCACGGACTCAAGCAATCCACTCGCCTCAGCCTCCCAAAGTGCTGGGATGACAGGCTGAGCCATCGAGCCCAGCCCACAGCCCAGTTTTAAAACATTTCCATCACCCCAGAAAGCTCTCTTTTGAATTCCCACTTCCGTTCCCAGCCCTAGACAACTACCGACCTGGTTTCTGACACTATAAACTTGCCATTTCTGAACATGCCGTGTAAACGGAGGTGTACAATACAGAGTCTTCTTTTGAACCCAGTGTCTTTCACTCAGCATTGTATTTTAAAGGTTCATCCCTGTCATAGCATGTATCAGCAGTTATTTATTTTGAGTGCTGAATAGTATCCCATGGAAAGGATATACCACATTTTTTAAATTTAATTTTAATTTTAGAGACGTGGGATACATGTGAGGATTTTGGACATAAGTGAACTGCATGCTGGTGAGGTTTGGGTTTCTAGCAAGCTCTCTCCTCCTGGTAGTGGACATGGCACCCAGTGGGTGGTGTGTGCCCCTGACTTGTCCCCCCCTCCCTATACCCATCAGCAGTGCCCAGAGCGTCAGTTGTTCTCACCTTTGTGTTCAGGTGCCTAGTGTGTAGGGCCCGTTTATGAATGAGGAATGCAGCGCTCTGGTTTTTGTTTCTGTGATAGTTCGCTTAGAATGATGGTCTCCAGCTGCACCCACGTGACGGACATGAGTGGGTCCGTCGTTATGGCTACCTAGTATTCCATCGTGTATGCATCCAATTTCTTTATCCAGTCCACTTTTGACAGGCATCTGTTTCTGCTGTCGTAAAGAGTGTTTCTGCTGTCGTGAAGAGTGCTGCCATGAACATTTGTGTGCAAGCGTCTTTTGGGGACACACCGCATTCTGTTTACACTGTCTGGTGGGTGGACATTTGGATTGTTTTCGGTCTGGGGAGGAGTAACCCTTTCTCCTTCTCCTCTCCCCGAAGGGTCTAACGCAGCAGCCACCCCAGAAAAAGAAGCCATCAGGAAGATGAGCGGATGAGCCCCTTCCCCACTTGTCCTGCCCAAAAGTCATGAGACTCTCACAAACCCATGCCCTCTCACCCCCCCAAACCACACACACACACACACACACACACACGCGATGCACCCACAGTCCTCTCTGATCCACCCACGCTGCAGCTGGAGCACTCATCCCGGCCTCTCCACCCTGCTGTCACCAACACTCTCCTTCCAGGCCCTGCGAAGGCAAGACTGGCCAGCACCGCAGCCTCTGCCATCTTCCCAGACGTCTCCAGGACTCATGGAAGCAGGTGCACCACTCTCCTGGTTCAAGGCCCCGGCCCCATCCTGCCTCAACGCGCACCGTGGACAGACACCTCGGGAGTTCGTGGGAACGTGGGCCCTGCAGACGGCAGATGCTCTGGGAAGGGGCATTTATCTACACCCTGGCTCTGGGCCCCTGAGCAGAGCTGCCATGTCTCGTCCTTCTGTGTTTGTGGAGTAATTTTGAATGCTAGAACTTTGGGGTGGGAGGTGAACAGGGTTAAAAAAAACAATGTCCTCCTTGGCTGGGCACGGTGGCTTACACCTGTAACCCCAGCTAACTTTGGGAGGCAGAGGCTAGAGGATTGCCTGAGTCCACAAGGTTCGTGACTAGCCTGGGCAACATGGCAATATCTAGTCTCTACAACAAATAAATAAATAAAAATCAGCCAGGCATGGTGGCACATGCCTGTAGTTCCAGCTACTTGGAAGACAGAAGGATCATCTGAGCCCAGTAGGCCAAGGCTGTGGTGGCCATGAGCATGCCACTGCACTCCAGCCTGGGCAACAGTGAGACTCTGACTTAAAAAAAATAAAATAGTAAAATAATAAAAAGCAATGTCCTCTTCAGGGATCCCACAACTCACTTGACCTTCTCCGCCCTGGTCACTATTGGGATGGGAAGTCTCCAGCCTAACCACCTGCGCCTGTGTCCTCCCCAGGAGCCAAAGTCTTTGTGTGTCTCAGCAAACAAGCCCCAGCCTGAATCTATCCCAGGAGTCTGCCAACGACAGCCCGCGGCCAAACCCAGCCTGCCGGCTGGGTGTGCAGCCTGTGGGCTGAGGATTTTTGAAAGGCTGATGGAAAAATCAGAAGAAAAGAATGGTATTTTGAGACACAAGGAAATCGTACGTGATTCAGATTTCAGTGTTGATAAATAAAGTCTTATTGGAACACACATTCTCATTCTTTTGCATATTTTCTGTGGAGTCATGACAGGTTATATGGCTTTAAAAAAAAAAAAAGACTGTCAACCCCCTTTGTCTACACTCTGCAACTTACCTCTTATGACAGCATTATATCCTATTTTCTTTCTTTTTTTTTTAAGTCAATGGGATTTTGTTTGTTTGTTTGTGTCAGAGTCTTACTCTGTTGCCCAGGCTGGAGTGCAGTGGCACAATCATGGCTACCACAGTCTCAACCTGCCGGACTCAGGCAATCCTCCTGCCTCAGCCTTCCAAGTAGCTGGGACTACAGGTGCGCGCCACCAAGCCCGGCTAATTTTTTGACTTATTGTGTAGAGACGAGGTCTCGCCATGTTACCCAGGCTGGTCTCGAACCTCTAGGCTCAGACGATCCTCCTGCCTCAGTCTCCCAAAGTGCTGGGATAATAGGCGTGAGCCACTGTGTCCAACCTACATCCTATTGTCAACCATATCGCACTTTTTTCTTGAACTGTCTGACAATCCCCCTCCCCGTAGTTTGGGATTCCAGCTATTAGGAACATCTTGCAGCAGAGCCTGGCAGGTCCTGACAGGACACTGTGGACCAAGCTTTTGCCCGTGTCTCAGCCAGCAGTAGGAACAGTGCAGAAATGGACATGAGCTCTGGGTTGAGCCTGCCAGGGTATGAATCTTGCCTTCCTCATTTATACTTCTGTGAACCTCACTCAGCTTCCTCTCTGGAAATGGGAAACACAGATTGAATATCCCTGATTAGAAAATCCAAAAGGCTTCAAAACTTGAGACATCTTGAATGCCAACATGATGCTTATAGGAGGTGCTCATTGGAGCATTTTGGATTTCAGATTTTCAGATGCTGAACCAATCATTATTATGCAAATATTCCCAAATCCAAAATAATGTTGAAATCCCAAACACGTCTGGTCCTAAGCGTTTCAGGTAAGGGATACTCCACCTGCAGTGATCATACCCACCGCAGAAGGTTAACGCACAGATTAAATGGAAGGATAGGTCAGGGGTTTGGTCCATTGCTCACCACGCAGGAAAGGCTCCATAAATATTGAGTGGTTGCCGGTGAGTGAAAACCTGGAGGGGAGCTGGGCTCGGTGGCTCAGCCTGTAATCCCGCGACTCTGGGAGGCTGAGGTGAGTGGATTGCCTGAGCCCGTGGGTTCAAGACCCGCCTGGGCA
>NW_007252451.1:219377-230995 GCF_000164805.1 Carlito syrichta | reverse complement strand
AAAAAAAAAAAAAAAAACCTGGCGGGTGTAGACTCAGCAGCATTCCTGGGGGCTTGTCACATTTCTTCAGTTCTGTTTTCCCCTTTTCCTTCCTTCTTTCTTCTGCTGCTCAATTTCTGTCTTTTCCCCCACGTATTATTATTATTATTTTTTGAGTTGGAGTCTCACTCTGTCGCCCAGGCTGGAGAGCAGTGACACACTCACAGCCACCCCAGCGTCGACCCAACGGGCTCAGGCAATCCTTCCGCCTCAGCCTTCCAATTAGCCAGAACTACAGGCACACGTTACCACGCCCAGCTAATTTTTGATTTATTATAGAGATGAGGTCTCGCCAAGTTGCCCAGGCTGGTCTCGAACTGCGGGCTCAGGCAATTCACTCGCCTCGGCCTCCCAAAGTGCTGGGATGACAGGCTGAGCCACCAAGCCCAGCCCCCTAAGTACTCTTAACAGTTCTTTGCTGTCCCTAAAACTACAGTGTACCTCAATTTCCCAAACTGCAAAAGGAGCTAAAATCTCCTCCCAATCTACTTGATATGGCAGCTGAGCAAGTGAGCCAAGACATCGTGTACACAGAATCAGTTCACCAAGTGTCACTCGCGATTTCCTTTTTTCCTGAGACAGGGTCTTGCTCTGTTGTCCAGACTGGAGTGCATGGTGCCACATAGCTCACTGCAGCCTGGAACTCCTTGACTCAGGCGATCCTCTCGCCTCAGCCTCCTGAGTAGCTGGGACTACAGGTGCATGCTCCCATACGTGGCTAAAGTTTAGTTTTTGTAGAGACAGGATTTTGTCATGTTTCCCAGGTTGGTCTCGAACTCCTGGTCTCATGTGATCCTCCAGCCTTGGCCTATCACAGTGCCAGGATTACAGACATGAGACACCACATCTGGTCACCCATGATTCTTTATAACTTTGATATAATTGTTTTTATTTTATTTTATTTATTTATTTACTTATTTTCTGAATAGGAGTCTAACTCTGCCACCCAGGCTGGAGAGCAGTGCCACGCTTATGGCCACCACAGCCTCGACCTGCAGGTCTCAAGTGATCCTTCCACCTCCCCCTTCCATGTAGCTGGAACTACAGGCACATGCCACCATGCCTAGCTGATTTTTTTTTATCTTTTTTGCGTTGTTGTAGAGACAAGGTCTCACCAAGTTGCCCAGGCTTGTCTCGAACCCCTGAGCTCAGGCAATCCTCTCGCCTCGGCCTCCCAAAGTGCTGGGATGACAGGCGTGAGCCGCCGCACCCGACTGATTCTTAATATCTTTGCAGCAAAGGAGACTTGGAGTGGGTTATGGGTTGAATTGTGTCCCCTCAAAAGACACATTCAAGTTCCCTTAACTGTCTGTAAGGGTGACTTTATTCAAAAATAGGATCTTTGCAGCTGTCATCAAACTAAGATGAGGTTGCACCGGATGTGGGTGGTCTCTAAATCCAATGAGTGGTGTTTTTTTTGTTTTTTTTGTTTTTTGAGTTGGAGTCTCACTCTGTCACTCAGACTGGAGTGCAGTGGCCGCTCCCGGCCACCGCAGCCTCGAGCCGCTGGGCTCCAGCGATCCTTCCACCTCAACCTTCCGAGTAGCTGGAACTACAGGCGTGCGCTACCACGCCTGGCTAATTTTTTTGATTTTTTATTGCAGAGATGAGGTCTCGCCAAGTTGCCCAGGCGGGTCTCGAACCCTCAGGCTCAGGCAATCCACTCACCTCAGCCTCCCAAGGTGCGGGATTATAGGCTGAGCCACCGAGCCCGGCAACTGGTGTTCTTATAAGAGGGGAATTGGACACAGATGCTGAGAGAGGAACATCCTATGACAGCAGAGGTCGGGACTGGAAGGATGCAGCCATAAACCAAGGGATGCCAAGGATTGTCCGGAGACAGCAGACGCTGGAATAGGTAGGGAAGATCCCCGAGAGCCTTGAGGGAGCCTGGCCCAGTCAACACCTTGGTTTGGGATTTCTGGCCTCCATTTCTGTTACTTCAAGCCACTCTGTGGTTATTTGTCACCGCAGCCCCAGAAAACTAGCACAAGATGAAAGGAAACTCTGGCCCGTTAAGCCTCCCAGAGCTCCCACGCTGGCATTCATGCTGTTCACCCTGGCAAGCCCTCCTTGACCGATTCCCCCTCACACCAACCCCGAAACACACCCTGCCACCCACACGCCACTCATGTTTTCTCCCACCCAGTGTTGTGTCTGTCACGCCACTGCAGACCTGAAAACACAAGACAGTGTGCTACACGGTGACCTCACTGCAGCCCAGTAGCAAGCCGCTGACGTCTGTGAGCACTGTGCCAGGGGGCTGGGTTTGAGCAAGGGCCGTCCTTGCTGCTGGCTCTTGCTTAGTTGGCAAAAAACAGATAAATGGAGAAGAACCCATGACCATTAGGGATGAGCTTGTGCACAGTCCTCAGGCCTCATCGAGACGCGACGGAAGTGGAAAATGACCTCTGATGTCCCCAGAGCCTGGGTTCATCTGTAAGTGATGAAAGCCACCCCAAAACAGAGCTCAAAGGAACAAGATTTAGCTTTTAAGAAAATAGTACTGTAATCCCGTGCCTTTGGGAGGCTGAGGTGAGTGGATTGCCTGGGCCCGCGGGTTCGAGACCCGCCTGGGCAACATGATGAGACCTCATCTCTACAATAAATCAAAAAATTAGCCAGGCATGGTGGCACGTGCCTGTAGTTCCAGCTACTTGGAAGGCTGAGGCGGAAGGATAGCCGGAACCCAGCGGGTCAAGGCTGCGGTGGCCGGGAGCGGCCACTGCCCTCCAGCCCGGGCGACAGAGTGAGACTCCAACTCAAAAAAAAAAAAGAAAGAAAACAGTAGAAGAAAATACAAGGGGGTATCCTAACAAATGGAAATTATTTATAAAACACTGTGTATTTATTCTTCCATGTTTAAGCTTCAATCACCTTCAAAGTACTCTCTGTTGGATGCAATACATCTATCGAGACGCTTTTTCTACTGTTCAGAACAGTTTGTGAGCTTGTTCATTTTGATGCCTTTTAATCCTTCTGTCATTGTTTGTTTGTTTCACCTCTTCCACATCGGCAAAATGTTTCCCTTTGAGGACTGTTTCCATGCAAGGAAACAGAAAAAATCACTCAGGGTGAGATCGGGTGAACAGGGAGAGTGACACACCGGGTTCGTATCATTTTTGGTTAAAAAAAAAACCTGCTGAGCACTCAGCTTGGTGTGGACAGGTCGTGTAAGCCGCCCGTCGTGAAATGGGCAAACGTGGTGAAAGAATCTCCAAGAAATTCACTGAAGTCGAACGCAGCCTCTCACAACACGGCGAGCTGGCACACCGATGCCGATGGGGTCCTAGAACACTTACCTAGCAGGGGACGCCTGTACTCCAAGGGGCCCACCCTCCAGAAAACAATTACGGGTTTTTTGGAGTCCACCCTTGTACTCCCACGCCCCCCCCACTTACCCGTTCACCTCCTTGTCATTTCTGCTCTCCGTCTTCATCTGAGGATGTTCTTTCCAGTGCCAGATGTGATCCAGCTCCAATGCCTCTCATGCCAGCAGTGAAGATTGCCAGAGACAGAGAGAGAGAGAGAGAGAGAGAGAGAGAGAGAGAGAGAGAGAGAGAGACAAGAAGAGGGGGGAGAAAGAAAGGAACAGTATTCCCCAGTGAGGCCCAGCACGGCTGTGGCTGACTCCTTGGGGAGCTGGAAGTCTCTTCCCAAGAGGTGTGAGTCTTGACCCGTGCCTGGCGACCAGGCTATTGACTCTGTTTCAGGAAAGAATTTAAGGATGACTCAGAAAGTAAAGGAAAGAGCATGGTTATAAACCAAAAATACACCCCTGAGAGAGGGGAGTGTGGGAAATCTCCAAGAGGGGGATGGCTGGAGGGTAGAGAATGTTGGTTTTTTTATCATTTTCTGTGTCAGTTTCGTGTCTATTACAGGGAAGTTTCTCACACTCCAGCTCAGTCATTTTCTTTTTTTTTTAATCAATATTTTTTATTTTGATATTGTGGGGTACACTTAAGGGTTCAGCTCAGTAGTTTTCCACCACCGCTCCCATGCTTAAGCTAGGTAGCCTGTCTTGCCTCCTTCCCCATGAAGCCTTCCAGGATCAACTCCAACCAGGGTGGTTTCATGGACCTGCGACCTGTGCGGTCACACAGGCCCTCCACCCTCAGAAGGACTCTGTATTTGGCTTAATGCTCTGCTATCACCATCTTGAAATTCTTCATCATTTTTGAACTGGCAGCTTGAAATTTCCCATCTCTGCCAGGCCCCAAAAACTATGGAACTGATCTGTCAGAGAACTCTCTTCTCCCTCTGGACTCATCCTATATGGTTTATCTGTACATCTATTGATTATTCACTATGTATCAAGCACTATGTATCAAGCACCCATTAGGGCGTATTGATTATTCACTATGTATTAAGCACCCATTAGGGCGTCAGGCCCTGTTCTAGGCAACGGCCACTCAGCCCCTAACAGGACAGTCCTGTCCCTGCTCCCATCCAGTCTGGTAAGAACAGGATGCAATAAACACATTAAATACCATAAAGGCAGCCTAGAAATCCTCTTACTCCTTTGAAGTGATCATCAGCGTTAACCCATAGGTTGATTTCTAGACATTCGCTGCCCCAATAAACACCCCAAACCCCAGCTTACCTATGGGTCTGTGTGGTCTGGCAACCCCTTCCTCCGCTCCCAGTCTCATCTCCTTCCGCCCTCTGACTCTCTCCGGACCTCTCTCAGTCTCCATTCACTCCTGTCACAGGCCTTTGCACATGCCTAAAGCACTCTTCCCTTCATAAACTCCGAGGCATATTTTGGGGCTTCACTGCCTCCAGGAAGCCTTCCTGAGTTGCCCCGAGTCCTCCACATCCACCCCATCCAAGCACCCAGCCCTCACTTCACCTGTGTGCACAATGAATGACTTTGTGTGCACCTCCTCCGTCAGACTGGGCCCTGCTGGGGCTGAGATGAGGAATGCCAGCTCCCAGCCCTGTGCCTGGAGCAAAGAAGGTGCCCGATTGACAGACACGAACTTAGTCAGCAGGAAAGAAGTCGGGCTCCTGGTGAGACCAAGACTCACTCTCTCCCGCCACCCACCACCAAGGCAGTTATTGAATAAGTCATTTCAGAAGAACTACTCAGAAGGAAAACTTTGTTTCCTGTCTGCCTGATTCCTCCAGCCAACTCCCCATTGTTCCTCAGCAACTCTCCCCTCATTCCCAGGTGGAGTGTGGGAAGGCAAAGCCCACCCAGAGCATGCCCAAGAGCCCAAAAGGAGGAGGTTTCCTGCAGAGACTGAAGCCCTGAGCCTCAGACACGGCTCCACGGACGTGGCAGGAAATTCCGCAGCCCCAAGACACACGACAGGTGCACACACATGTGCACACACACACAGGCACGCACACACATACACGCAGCTCCTCCTCAGACCTCACGTCACCTGTTCCATGCCAGGCCTGCATTTTCCGTCTAAGGGTCTACTCAGGAAAGTTTGAGCACCGTAGTCCCAGTAAAGCCATTAAATGGGCAATTAGCAAATTGCCTCTAGATGCAATTCCAGTGGCTGGAAACTGCACACGGTGCAGATGTGCTGTACGTGTGCTTCTGAAATCAAACAGAGGCGGGGAGGACCTGAGCCTCAGACATAGGGGCACACAAGCACGCATCAACACACATGTGTGTGCACAGGAAATTTTTCCCTAGATACATGTGTGTGCCTCTCACCTGCCTGTTGCTTCTACCAAAGGCAGTGCAGTCCTCCAGCCCTGGGACAAGGGAACACAACAGTAGACACTTAAAACAGACAAGATTTCCAAAGGTGAATCCTCTGCAGAATTCAGAATAGTCTAGAACTGAGTATCGAAGTCACTGCTCTCCACCCCCATCCCCAAACACATGGAAGCAAGAATCGGGGAGACAGGGTGCAGCTTCCTCCAAGAGCAGAATAAAATGGATCACACTTGGGCAGTGAATTGGGCAACCCAGGGAGAAGCCATCCCGGGCCATAAAAATGCTCCCAGGAGCTCTTGCAGGACCTAGAAGATTGAGTAGGGGTACTGGATTCTAAGGTTCCATTATTTCATTAAACATAATACAAAGGCATCCAGATTTCTAGAAGTTCTGCTCATTCTTCTCTTATCATAGTAAATGGTTAAGCATAGTCGTCGTTCACAAAGACAATCTCTGTGTACCAGGAACCAACATATATGCTTTCCAAATAAGCCATCTCATTTAAATGCGATCATAACTCTGCAAAGTATTTCAGCTCCTTTCCTAAGATGAGAAACTGAGACTTAAAGAGAATATCAAGGAGAACTCTTTTTTTTTTTTTTTTTCCTTCATTGCCTGGTCTCTGTGAACCTAGAAAACTCTTTTGGTGTAACTGACAGATCATCTAGTTCAAAGTACCTTTAAAAAGAGAGGGAATTTATTGGGTTTATAACTGAAAAGGTCAGAGGTGGGGGGAGGAGGGCTTCAGGCTGTGTGTGATCCAGCATGTCAGGAGGACTCAGCTCAGCTTCTCCCTACTCCTCCAGCCTGTGCCATCCTCTGTGTGTTGGCTTCCTATTCAGCCTGCTCTCCTAGCTGAGCCAAAAATGGCCAAAAGAAGTGACTGGGTGTGGTGGCTCAAGCCTGTAATCCCAGCACTTTGGGAAGATGAGGTGAGGAGATTGCCTGAGCCCACAGGTTCAAGAACAGCCTGGGCAACTTGGCAAGACCTCATCTCTACAGTAAATAAATAAAAAAAATTAGCCAGGCGTGGTAGTGTGCACCTGTAGTTCCGGCTA
Organism: Carlito syrichta; assembly: GCF_000164805.1. NCBI lineage: Eukaryota > Metazoa > Chordata > Mammalia > Primates > Tarsiidae > Carlito > Carlito syrichta. The sequence goes on along the minus strand of NW_007252451.1, from coordinate 224,218 downwards.
CTCGGAAGGCTGAGGCGGAAGGATTGTCTGAGCCCAGCAGGTCGACGCTGGGGTGGCCATGAGTGTGCCACTGCACTCCAGCTTGGGCGACGGAGTGAGATTCCAACTCAGAAAATAAAGGAAATTCTTGAACTTGAATCTTTGCATAGTAATGGTCTCCCCGCATCTCCTTGGACCACACTGTTACTTTAGGATTCTGAAATGAGGAGATTTTCTTGGATTAGCTGGGTCGTTTCCCTTAATGTCATGACAAGTGTCCTTAGAGAGACAGAGGGAGATTAGACACACTCAGAAGAGGAGGCGGTTGTGTGACCACGGAGGCAGATGTCGAAAGGACAGCCACAAATCAAAGAACGTGAACAGCCACCAGACGCTAGAAGAGGCGAGGCACGGGTCTCCCCTAGTGCCCCCCTGATGGAGAACCTCCCTGCACATGCCCTGATTTGGGTCCATGCTGTTTTCGGACTGCTGGCCTCCAGGACTACATGAAACAATATGCTTCTATTGTCTTAAGCCACCAACGCTGTGGTCATTTGTTCCAGCCAGCAACAATAGGAAACTAATAGGCCCTTCTAACACCCACCTGCTCCTGCACCGGGAACCGCAGAAGCGATATCACTGTACAACCCACGTCACCGTGCAACCTCAGTTTTAGCCCATCGGTGGTATGAGTTTTTCTGGAAGCCATTTCAACACTGTGGCAGCTACTGTGAACCACAAACATACAAATCACCTTCAAATAAAAATGCACGTTCAACTCAATTTACCATTTATCCCCAAATTCTTTCAGTCCCTCCAATATTAAGAATCAAGAGACGGGTTGGGCTCAGGGCTCAGTCTGTAATTCCAGCACTTCGGGAAGCTGAGACAAGTGGATTGCCTGAGTCCACGGGTTCAAGACCAGCCCAGGCAACTTAGTGAGACCTTGTCTGTACAATAAAAATTTTTTTAAAATTAGCCGGGCGTGGTATCGCGCACCTGTAGTTCTGGCTACTTAGAAGGCTGGGGTGGAAGGATTGCTGAAGCCCAGCAGGTTGACACGGGGGTGGCCATGAGTGTGTCACTGCATTCCATCTTGGGCAACAGAGTGAGACTCCAACTCAAAAAAAAAAAAAAAAGAATCAAGAGAGGAAGTGCCTTCAATACAGTTTATTTTTGAGCAGGGTGAATTCTAAGACTTTTCCATTTTTAAAATTTTTTATTGATACATAAGAGGTGTATGTATTTTGGAGGTATATGTGATAATTTGATACTTTCATATAGTCAAGTCAGGGTGATTGGGATATCAATAACTTTAAGTATTTATATTTTCTTTATGCCATGGACATCTAGATTATTCTTTTCCAGCTATTTTGAAATGTACAATCGAAGAATATTAATTACAGTCACTCCACAATTGCAGCTTAAGGCTCCTAATTTGCAGATTTTGCAAAAATATGTGAGCATATGAAGGTGTTGCTGGAGTCCCCTCCCAAAACGTTGCAAGTGGCTCTGCAAGCCCTGTCTCCCGATGCATCTTAAACAGCATCACTCTGGTCATGTGTTGGAGGAATAAGGGTAGAAAGAAACAGGACCTGCAAGGAGACCCTTTCACTAACCCAGGTGAGGCACAGTGGACGCTGAGACCAGTCGGGTGCCACTGGGGGTGGGCTGGATGGCCTGGCCACATTCTAGATGTATTCTGAAGGGTGAACCCGTAGAATTTCCTGATGGAACTAAAAGCAGACCTGCCATTTGATCCAGCAATCCCACTACTAGGTATCTACCCAAAGGAATACTCTGTTGCCCAAGATGGTCGCTATATAAAAAAGACTCCTAGCCGGGCTCAGTGGCTCAGCCTGTAATCCCACGCCTTTGGGAGGCTGAGGTGAGTGGATTGCCTGAGCCCACGGGTTTGAGACCCGCCTGGGCAGTGAGACCTCATCTCTACAATAAATCAAAAAATCAGCCGGGCCTGGTAGCGCATGCCTGTAATTCGCTACTCGGAAGGGTGAAGCAGGAGGATCACCGGAGCCCAGCAGGTCGAGGCTGCGGTGGCCGGGAGGGGCCACTGCACTCCAGTCTGGGCGACAGAGTGAGACTCCAACTCAAAAAAAAAAAAAAAAGACTCCTACATTCAAATGTTCATCGTAGCCCAATTCACAATTGCAAAGCTGTGGAATGCCCAACCACTGATCAGCAGATAATGAAAATGTAGTTTATATACACCATGGGGCTGCACTCGGGGCTCAGCCTGTAATTCCAGCACTTTGGGAGGCTGAGGCAAGTGGACTGCCTGAGTCTGCGGGTTCAAAACCAGCCGGGGCAATTTGGTGAGACCTCGTCTCTACAATACAAATTTTAAAAAAAATTAGCCAGGTGTGGTAGCACACACCTGTAGTTCTGGCTACTTAGAAGGCTGAGGCGGAAGGATTGCTACCAAAAAGAATAAAATAATGTGTTTTGCAACAACTTGGATGAAACTGGAGACCATCGTCCTAAGTGAATGAACCCAGAAACAGAAAACCAAACACTGCCTTTTCTCACTTACAAGTGGGAGCTAAACTGAGAATCCACAAAGGCAGAGAGAATGGTATCACAGACGTTGGAGATTCATAAGGGGAAGGGAAGAAGGGGTGGAGGGATGAAATAATCACCTGTCAGGAACAATGTGCACAGGTGGGGGAGGTGGGTTCACTTAAAGCCCAGACTTCTTCGCCACTACACAAGGCAACCATGTAACCAAAAACTATTTGCACCCCCTAAAGCTATTGAAACAAAGGAGGGGGAAAGAATTTCCTGGTGGATTCAATGTGAACTGAGATAAGGAAGACTTTTTAAAAACTGCTGTATACTAGCCGGGCTCGGTGGCTCAGCCTGTCATCCCGCGCCTTTGGGAGGCTGAGGTGAGTGAATTGCCTGAGCCCGCGGGTTCGAGACCCGCCTGGGCAGCGAGACCTCATCTCTACAGTAAATCAAAAAATCAGCTGGGCCTAGTAGCACGCGCCTGTAATTCCGGCTACTCGGAAGGCTGAGGCGGAAGGATCGCCGGAGCCCAGTAGGTCGAGGCTGCGGTGGCCAGGAGTGGCCACTGTACTCCAGTCTGGGCGACAGAGTGAGACTCCAACTCAAAAAAAAAAAAGAAAGAAAGAAAGAAAGTCACGGCATGTAATTGAAGAAGCATCGACTTTGTTGAAGCTACTTCTGAGCAATAATCGTAATTTTGACAAGGAGAGCTACAATCTCTGCAGTGAGTACCACTGTCATCGTTTTACAGATGAGCAAACTGAGGCTGAAGTGGTCTTCCCTGACTTGACAGCGGGCTCTTTGCTAGCTCTGTTCCTTTTCCGCTTGGCTATGACCTCTACCTGGAATTCTCGTCTCCAGACTTCGGCAGCTGAGTCCGTCTCATGTCCTCATCCTACAGGGCTCAGCTCAGATGTCACCTCCTCTGAGAGGCCTTCCCAGACCACCCTCTACTCTCCCACCATCCCTAGTTTTTCTGTATCAAATCGCTCCATTTTCTTCTCAAAACTCAACCTGAGTGTGGCCATTTGCTCACCGGTTGACCTGATGAAAGCATGTCAACGTAAGCTCCTGGAGGGCAGGAGCTGGCTCTGTCTTACTCACTCCCACACTCCCTGAGCTGGACAAGTGCTCAGGAAAAGAAGCTCTTGATCGACTTCTCAACTGACCGGTCCAGGCACGTTGGTGTCTTCCTCCACGTCACCGTTGACCGCGTTGGTGTGATTCTCATCTGCAAGGTGGGCCGGGCCGGGAATGGGTGCACACCCCCTGGCTGAGTGGGTACCAGGTACCACCGAGCGCCAGGTGTCTGAGAAACGATGGCTGTGCAAAGTGGCCTCTGCAGGATGGGTAGAAACCAGGTGCTCCTGATGCCAAATTAGGCATGGGCATGGTGTATCTGCAAAGGTAAACCGATATGTGGAAATGAAGAATGCCCAAAATGTACAAAGTGAGTAAAGGAAATACCCAGCACAGCAAGCGCTGTCAAATATTATTACAAGTGCAATCTCTTAACACGGTTCTCATGGTATTCCCTCGACAACAGTGATTGCGGGGCATCTACCACGCACTGTCACTAAGTGCTGAGGAAGCAGTGTTGAGCCAGAAACACAGGTAATCAGAAACCGACGTGGTCCTCTGAGAGGATGAAAGGGGAATGATAGGCCTGGGAGGTGGTCAGGGAGGGCTGCCCTGAGGAGGTGAACCTTGAATTGAGATCTGAAGGATGAATAGAAGTTGGGGAGAGAGTATTTTTGACTGATGGGAGTGTGAACATTTCCAAAAACGAGAAGAAAGTCAGGATGGCGACATAAAAAATAAGGATACACAGGCAAAAATTCACCAAAGGCGCCGTTGGAGCTGAACCAGTTGTTAAAATACGGAAATACCTCCTGGGTATCGCTGGACACACGTGGTCACTCCCTCAGCACCCAGGGGGCTCCCCCAGCAGCCTGACTTCTCCCCCGGAGCCCCCAGGGCCTCCCTGTGATCCAGCAGCTAAAGTGCTCGCACTGCCTGGACAGAGGTAAAGGGTTTGATCCCTGGAGGTACTAACTGGCGGGAGGGAGCCCTACGCCCAAGCAGGGGAAATGCTGCGGCGCTTTACAGCAGAAAGGGTGCGGTTGAAGAGGCCCCGCTGCCACCGTGGAGACGGCATTCGCCCCAGGAGGCCCGTCCAGGTTCTCAGAAACCAGGTGACTTGGAGGTGGATGTTAGCGCCTAGAATGGAAACAAGGGGCCTCATTCCAGAGACATCCAGGAGGCAAAGTCGACCGGACAGCGATGAGGACAGAGGGGTCAAGGATGACAGAGGCGTAGACTGTAGAGACACCGGG
>NW_007252451.1:218428-219260 GCF_000164805.1 Carlito syrichta | reverse complement strand
GCGGGGCGCCGGAGGGGCGGGGCGCCGGAGGGGCGGGGCGCCGGAGGCCTCCTTTAATTAATTTTATCATTTAATTAATTTTAACGTAAATAGCCTCGTGTGGCCGGTGGCTATTGTATTGGGCAACGCACCTCAAAAACTACCAAGTTATGGGAAATGTGGAGGAAATAGATTCGGCAACCAAATTCAGGTAGGAGAAATTGTACAGGACCAAACAAGAGCGTTTCTTCTACAAATAAAGGAAGGAGTTAAAAAAGAGAGAGACAGGAGAAATCTATAGATTAAAGGATACTTAAGAGCTATGTTAAACCCATCACAAGGTACAGGTCTTGTCTAAATCCTGATTTAAAAAAAAAAACTATAAAGACAAATATAGCATTTACTGACAATCAACAATTGAACACCGCCTATATAATTGATGATATTAAGGAAACATTACTAATCTTGTTAGAGCGATAATAGCATTGTGGTTTAATGGTTATTAAAAGTTCTTTACATTTTTAGTGTTTATTAAAAGTTCTCTTTTTTTTTTTTTTTTTTTTTTTGGAGTCTCACTCCGTTGCCCAGGCTGGAGTGCAGTGGCATGCTCACAGCCACCCCAGCTTCGACCTGCTGGGCTCTGACCATCCTTCCGCCTCAGCCTTCCAAGTAGCCAGAACTACAGGTGCCCACTACCACAACTGGATAATTTTTTATGTATTGTAGAGACGAGGTCTTGCCAAGTTGCCCAGGCTGGTCTCCAATCTATGGGCTTAGGCAACCCACTCGCCTTGGCCTCCCCAAGTGCTGGGATTACAGGCTGAGCCACCAAGCCCAGCCTTATTTTTTTTTA
>NW_007252451.1:207741-218408 GCF_000164805.1 Carlito syrichta | reverse complement strand
AATTTTTGATTTATTGTAGAGACGAGGTCTTGCCAAGTTGCCCGGGCTGGTCTCAAACCCATGGGCTCAGGCAATCCACTTTCCTTGGCTTACCAAAGTGCTGGGATTCCAGGCTGAGCCATCGAGCCCGGCCTATTTTTATTTTTTTTTTATCGAAATCTCACTCTGTCGCCCAAGCTAGAGTGCAGTGGCATGACAACGGCTCATCGCAGCTGGACCTCCTGAGCTCAGGCGTTTCTTCTACCTCAGCCCCCTGACAGCGTGCAGGACTACAGACATGGGCCACCATGCCCTACTGATTTTTTTATTTTTTGTAGATGAAGTCCCACTTGTTGTCCAGGCTGGTTTGAACTCCTGGGCTCCAGCAATCCTCTCACCTTGGCTTCCCAAAGTGCTAGGATTATAGGCGTGAGCCACCGTGCCCGGCCTCCTTTGGCATATGTCAGAACTTCCCATGATTACAAGTTACAAATATAATTGAGCAACATTAAGCACCCTCCCCCATATAAAAGATATTCCAGGTACAGTTGCAGCTTTGCCCTGTGGGTCCCCCTGGATGCACTATCGTGACATCCCTCTCCCCCTCCGTGGACAGCAACAGAAGAATGTCTGAGAGACGATACTTTTCTCCAACTTCTTTTGAAAGCAAGATAAGCCTGAGCCCGCGGGTTCGAGACCCGCCTGGGCAGGCAAGACCTCATCTCTACAATAAAATCAAAAAATTAACCGGGCGTGGTAGCGCACGCCTGTAATTCCGGCTATTCGGAAGGATGAGGCGGAAGGATCGCCGGAGCCCAGCAGGTCGAGGCTGCAGTGGCCGGGAGCTGCCGCTGCACTCCAGTCTGGGCGACAGAGTGAGACTCCAACTCAAAAAAAAAAAAGAAAGAAAGCAAAATAAAACCTAATGCAAGACGCACTTCTAGCTTTCCCTGCAAAAAGTCACCCTCTCCAGGAGTTACTTCTCACTCTTTCCCAAATGGTTGTAGTTGCCCCAGCATCATTTCTAACGGGGTCAAAAAAGCATCTTGACCTTCAACTTCAGCTCTGCCCCACTCCCGCCCATGCCACCCACCCCGCAGCTCTGGACTTCCGTGGAGGGAGCCACTTTTACTTTTCTAGGCAGTGCCACCCTGGATCTAAATTCTTGCTATTCTGTGTGCCAACAACACCCCACCTGCCTGTCATCAGGCAAAGAACAGCAGAGGCAAAACAGGGAGGTGGTCACAAGCAGAACACCATCCCAGACTCTGCAAACTCAGGAAACACAGTTACAAAACAGCCCTCCCACACAGCATAACGAGGCTCGTTCTTCTTAGTCTGTTGCCCTTTCTCTGCAATAATCCCTGGGCTGTGTATGTCTGCAAGTTTCAGTTAAGATGCTAACTAGTGTCTTGTGTAAGCCACTAATATATGGTGGCTTGAACAAGACAGGAGTTTGTTTATGTCTCACTCAACAGGAGGTTTTTGGGGAAGGTGGGTTTCTCTGCTCCGTGATGCAATTCACATAGACAGCCTACTGGGTCTGAAACTCAACTTGGTAAAAGCTCCTTTAGGGTCCTGTGGGTTCAGGGAGACACCTACCTGGGCGCCATCTGCTCCTGCGGGTGGTTGGATCTTAGTATCTGGCATATTGCAACGCTTCTGGCCAAACACTATGCTTAGGACATGCAGTGTCTGACACGTAATCACGACTCAATAAATATTAGTTTAATTGATTCAAATATACGTGTGCCTACAAATATGTGTGTATGTATGTATGTAAATATGTCTATGCAACATCCCTGCCAAAACAGCATATGGGAAACTGTGTAATATACATAAGAAGATTAAACAGGGGAAGAGTCCAAGAGTCCGATTCTCCCTCTCTCTCTCCAATTAAACCTGGGGAATACACTGTCTACAATTCGAGGGATGCTGCCAGGGTTTTGTTTGCAGCCATTGTGGAACCTTTGCCCCATGTTCTCCCCCTTCGTTTCCTCTCACTGACCATGCCTTGTAAATCTTCTCAGTGAGCTCCTCTTTATCTGTTTATGTAACAAGTGGGGATGTCTCCTGGGGTTCTCAGCTAACCTCTTGCCTCTGCTTCATACACACTCTCTCTGGTAGGTTCAACCACTCCCAGGCCCTCACTTACTCTCCACATGCCTGTATAGCCCCAATACAGATCATGAATGCATGGTATTGGTTACCATCGACGTGCCTGTATATCCCATGACAGATGACAAACCCAGGGCCTTGGTTACCATCTCCATGCCCGTATATTGCGATACAGATCTTGAACCCGTGACCTCGGTTACCATCTCCATGCCTGTATGTCCCGATACAGATCTTGAACCCGTGGCCTCGGTCACCATCTACCTGTCCATAGATCCTCAGTACAGATCATGAACCCAGATCTCTCCCTGAGCCCACAGTCATCTCCACATGTGGGTGATCTCGCCACGGCGTGGTTCCCTCTTTGACAGCACCGGCTTCAACCCAGCCTCTTTAGAACCCCTGGTCCCTCGTTTTCCCCTACAGCCCCTTGTGTAGGTTCCCAAGTCTCGCAAGACAGCTCGTGCTCTGCCTTCTTCTCAGTATCCCCTTGGCTCTTGGGAAACTCATGCTGCTCTCCTCCCTATTCAAATGGGTCAGAGGAATGGCTCCCTCAGGCTGTCCATTGGCAGATGGACAGTGGGAGGAAGTTTCTAGGCTCACCACCTGGTACCCTTCAATGCCCTGAATCAGCAGCGGTGGAGGAAGTAGCTCAGCTAACTCTAGCACAGAAGATGCTAGAAGGATGGTTGGAAAAAACCAGGCTTGTATGTCTTCCTCCTACATCCTGCAGGAGGGATGTCTACTCTCCCCAGTGTTTGATACTTGACACCTCTTTGTCCTTCATTGAAAACTCCACAGAACAGGAAAAGTCCTGTTACAGTCTCCCTCCCCGCTCCCCAGGTAAGTTTTCACTTCTAGCAAAAGGCAGTCATCTATAGGTAAGTCTCTTTCCAGAATTGCCTTTATTCAAATGTCACTCCCAAGCTCTTGTTGCCTTCCTGGCGCCATTTGTCGTGTTCAGAGCTAAGGGACAAGCCCAGTATCTCACCATCCAGCCTTGTTCCTGTCCAATCATTCTCCACTCTCACTGCATCGCCTCTGATCCTCTCCCTCCTCATTTTCATTCTGTTTAACTGTGGAAGTGAAACAAAATTACAATTCAAATAATTTTAAAATGTCAAAGTGAAAGGCCTCCAATTCAATAGTATCTACCCAGCATTAGCGTTAATACATGTGAAACTCTTATCAACTAGTATAAATTCATATATCAATCCAGAATTTGGAGGGGAAAATCCCAAACAGTAGGAAGTAATATAAAATGAAAAGGCACTCAGGCAAGGTATCACACCTAAAATTCCAGCACTTCTGGAGGCCAAGGCAGGAGGATTGCTTGAGCCCAAGAGTTTGAGACCAGCCTGGGCAACATAGCGAAAACTCATCTCTACGAAAATTAAAAAATTAACTGGGCATGGTGGCACATGCTTGTAGTTCCAGCTACCTGGAAGGCTGAGATAGAAGGATCGCCTGAGCCCAGTAGATCGAGACCGCAGTGAACTGTGATCATCATGATCTTGCTACTGTACTCCAGCCTGGGTGACAGAAAGTGAGACCCCAGCTCAAAATTAAATAAAGCCAAGCATGGTGGCTCACACCTTTAATCCCAACGCTTTGGGAGGCAGAGGCAAGAGGATTGCCTGAGCCCAGGGGTTTAAGACCAGCCTAGGCAACTTGGTGAGACCTCGTCTCTACAATAAATATAAAAATTAGCCAGTCGTGGTGGCATGTGCCTGTAATCCCAGTACTTTGGGAGGCCAAGAAGGGAAGATTGCTCAGGTCCAAGAGTTTGAGACCAGTCTGGGCAACACAGTGAGACCTCATCTTTACCAAAATAAAAAAATTAAACTGCCACAATGCTTTTAAAAGCTGATTGCTTCATAGCAAAAGGTACCATATTTTATCTAGGTGGCCTTCTGTTGTTATCTGTAAGTTATTTCCAATCTTCTTCTAGTAATAATATCTTTATACATGTGTCATTAAGCCAAAATATTCATGTATGTGTAGGTTAAATTCTTAGAAGTGATCCTATTAGTCAAGGGCTATGTGTGCATTTTTTTATTTTGAGAGACACTTCTAAGTGACTAGCTGGTAAGGAGGTTACGCTAGCTTGTCCTCCCACAATGGCAGAGAGTGCCAGTCTTCCCACCCTTAAAAACATGTTACCAAATGTCTCTATATTTGCCCGTTTAATAGGTCAATACTTTTTTTTTTTGCAGTGAGAGTGAGTCCCCTTCATGTGTTTAAAAGGCCACTGGTATTTATTTTTATATGAACTTGGAACTCCTTGCTTATGTCCTTTGTCTGTTGAATTGTTAGTCTGTTTCCTTATCCATCTTTTGGAGTTTATTCAGGTATTGAAGAAATCAGCTCTTTGGAGCACACACGTTGGAAACATCTTTTTCCAACCAAGTTTCTTGCCTATCTTTTGACTTTGAGGTAATTTTGGTAATGCAGAACATTTTAATTTTATGATATTACATTTGTCAATCTTCTTTTCTTCGATGGATTCTGGATTTTGTTATCATGTTTAAGAAGACAAAGTTTTTCCCCATTTGGATATTATTTAAATAAATCCTCCCGTGTTTTCTTTTAATATTTTTATGGATTTTTTTTTTAATTTAAATCTTTACTCCATCTGGAACTTATTTTGGTATAAGGAGCTAAGAAGAGATCTAAACTTTGTGTTCGATAGCTACCATTTGTCTAAACATAACACCATTGATCAAATAATCTCCTTTTCTCCCACTGATTTGAAATGTCCTCTTCATCACAAACTAAATATCTCTGTATGTTTGGGTCTATTCTCACGCATGTAATCTGTCTGTGGCTATTGTAAATGGACTTTTTCCCAGTGTTTATGGTGTTGGAAAACACTGATTTTGTGACCCAGACACCTTACTGAGTTCTGTTGTTGGCAGTGTTTTTTAATGGAATACCCTGGTTGTTGTGAGCATCAAATCATACCTCTCATAACAAGTTCAACACCTCCTCTTTCTTTCATGTTTGCATCTCTTATTTCCACCTCATTTCTAATTCTATCAGCTGCACTTTATGGCTATTGTCTAGTGGTGACAGAGATCATGGTCATGTCGTGTTCCTAAATTTCACGGGGCTGCTTCTGGGGTTTTATTATTTGGCACACTGCGTGTGTGTGTGTGTGTGTGTGTGTGTGTGTGTGTGTGTCCTGATGTTTTTATAGCTGGCCCTGGGGAAGGGTATCTTTAGGGAAGAGTGGGAGACAGTGACCGAACCAAATGAGCAAGACAGGTGAATTCTGTGTCCCCAGCCTCAACACCCCCCGAACTGCAACCTCTCCACCCCCTCCCCCACCCTGCACCCCACCTCCCATCTTCCAGACAATCCCCTTTCCCAGGCTAGAGATCTCTTCCTTCATTCACTCACTAGAGCTCCGATTCTCTTCCCAGAACTGCCTCTGTCCTTCTGAGCCTGTTTCCTCACCTGCAAAGTAAACCAACGACCACTCTGCCTGCCTCCTGGGGCAGGCGTGAAAATCACTTTTTGTAGACAACAATGCAGCCATGAGACACAATTTTCAACGGAGTCTAGGCAGCCGAGGGTCTTTCACCCGCACCAGCACTTGTCAGGGTCACGTCCAGTTTGCCAACCAAATGAAAACTGAACAGCATCACGTGCAAGGTGGGAGGTGCTGAGGGCTCGTTTCCCTCCAAGCCGCATCCAGGGGTAACACTACAGGCTCCCACAACCTAGATGAAACTCCAGTCCTGGTCCTGCACTTCCCAGGAAATGGAAAGACATGGTAGCAGCATGACTGACACGCTGGGGACTTCGAGGACAGGGCTGCTTTTCTGCAGATCAGGCCGGGTGAGAAGCACCTTGACAACCATGGGCACACACTCACTGCAACTAACATCGAGGCCTGTCAGTCTGCCACTAAGAGTAGGTATCAGCAGGACGTGGGATCCCAGCAGGTCGAGGCTGTGGTAGCCATGAGCATGCCACTGCACTCCAGCCTGGGCGACAGAGTGAGACTCCAACTCAAAAAAAAAAAAAAAAAAACAAAGACAAATTAGAAGGGAAAGAAGAGGTGCTTACCACAATTATGAGTGTAAAGAACGCTGTGTGCTTACGCAAACTGATAAGGAAGTTACCAAGATCATCAGTGGATAAACGGACAAGGACATGATCAATTTCCAGAAGAAACAGCCAAGAAACACAGACGGTTTTTTCCTACCCTCTTTTTACTTATTTATAACTTCTAAGTGTTCTGCAAGCAACGTGGATATTACCTTGACCATCCGAGAAAGATTATTGTATTAATCTAGACGGCTATTTGAAAAATGACCTAAGGCTTCTTCCCTTGCTGGAGTGTTCTACAACAAAACCTCCCCCGCCGTGCACTTAAACATCAGAAGCCCACAGCTACTCGGCACAGAGAGCAGGAGATATCCTGGGCACAGAAGGGAGGCTGGGCACTTGAGAGGCAGAAGCCTAGAACAACGAAGGAGAAGGATGCTGGCTGTGAGCCCAGGGAATACGCAGCTACTTGACAGCCATGTGACCCACCAACATTGGCAGACACTCTAAGGTTCATCACCTTGCCTGCAACCTGGGGTAACAGTATGCACCTTTCAGAGTTCTTGTGGGGAGTAACCAAGGTAATATGTGGGAAGGAGTTGGTTTTTGACTGTGCCTCCCACATGGTGAACATTCAATGAATGTACTCCCTGAGCGGTTTTTTGTTTTTTTGTTTTTTTAGTTGGAGTCTCACTCTGTTGCCCAGGCTGGAGGGCAGTGGCATACTCACAGCCACCGCAGCCTTGACCTGCTGAGCTCAGCTGATCCTTCCACCTCAGCCTTCCAAGTAGCCGGACCCACAGGCATGTGCCGCCATACCCGGCTAATTTTTTGATTTAATGTAGAGACGAGGACTCGCCAAGTAGCCCAGGCTGGTCACGAACCCCTGGGCTCAGGCAATCCTCCCACCTTGGCCTCCCAAAGTGCTGAGATCACAGGCATGAGCCGCCATGCCTGGCTCAGTGAGCAGTTTTGCGGATCGTAAAGAAGGGGCCTTTTGGAGTCATGGGAAGTGCAATCCTGGGTGGGAAGTTAGTTCTCATCTCTGGGATTTACCATGTGGCCTTGGACAAGTCATGTCACTCCTGGGTCCCAGACGAACTCCGAAATGTCTTCCAACCTGGACACTCTGAGTCTTGTTTTTAGACCCCCCTGCTAGCCTGCCCTACCCAGCGAATTCTCCTGGCCACTGCCCTCCCCCACACGGGATCCTGGTGACATGGTGCCTCGTGGTGATGCCAAAGCCTGTAGCTGAGACCCTCATGGTAGGAAGCTCTCACCCGATGGGTCAGCCTCTTTTTCCTAGGAAATCTGACTTGTTTGGGCCTGTCAGTCATTTCCATGGAGACGTGTAACAGAGCAGAAGCGTTATTGAAAGTCCTTCCTCCAGGAAAGGTTCCTCCCTTCCCCAGGGAGCCCACATTTCCAGTGACGAAGTTTCCAGGACCCACCGAAACCCGGGGGACTTCCCAACCCAGCTGCCTCTGGCCTGTTCTGGGGAAATCAGGCCAGGTGGCCCCTTTGAGGCGGCTCCCTGAGAAATCAGCCCTTCCTAAATCTGGCTCTGCCAACACCCGGGCAGCTTCCGTCTGGCTGTCTGCAGATCCTGTCTCTCCTACAGGTCTCTGCTTGTTCTTGGGATCCAGAAGGAATTTTCCACCATCCCTGCTCTGGGAACTGAGCCCTCGGCACCTCACAGCACAAAGAAGGCTTGGAATGAAGTGTCTCTTCCCTTGGCAGAGTTCAGATTGGTGCCTCGTGCCCTCTCCAACAAGGCAGGACACATGATCTGTGACAGGATCTCCCTCTAACTCCCTCCTGACTCAGAAGCGGCATCCACCTCAGACGAGTCCTCCAGTCAGCGGTCAGTCTTGCTGGACACTCTTCTTGCTTTTCCTTGAGTGCTGCTGGGCACCCAGAGTGGGCTAGGATGGCTAGCTAGAGCCACAGTCCCACTACAGAAGCTTCTGTGCAAATACCAGCTCTGTCACTTACCATGTGGGTGCTGTCAGGCAAATCATTTAATCCTCAGTGTCCCTGTTTTCTCATCTGTAAATGGGAATGATAAAAACTTCCTCAGAGAGTTTTACGTATTCAGCAAATGCTTAATGAGCATTTACTCGAGTGTTCAGCATTATTCCAGGTGACAGAGACATAGCACTGAGAAACACGTACCTGAACTCAAGAAAGAACGAGATGACATTTGAAAAGCACCATTTGAAAAGACATCTGGCCTTTCATCAACTGGTATGATTGAGTATTTTTATCACATTTTGCTTTTGGAGAACAACTATAAAATCTAGATTAAAATGCAAACAACAACAACAAAAACCCTAGTTGTTTGAAAGCCCAGAAAACAGTTTCGTTTTCCAGTGTTCATGGGCATAAGAGAGCTTGTGAGAATGGTTTTCTGGGCCTCAGAGCTCCTGGCTCAGTAGGTCAAGTTCAGGCTCTTGAATTTGCCTCTATAACAACCTCACCCATGACGCCAGTGCTGTAGCTAAGGACCACTCTTGGAATTATACTGGCAGAGGAAGAGAACCACCGAGGCGCCCAGCTCGGCGAGTTCAAGGTGCTGGAGAGAAGTCCTTTATGACAGGTCCGACATTCTGAACCGCCTTTGCCCTTGAGGCCATTGGCTGATTTTTTTCACCCTTTACCCATATAGGGAAAAAAAAGGGCAGCTTGCTGCCACATTCACTTAATTTTACATAAACATGCTCTTAGAGGCTGAAGCAAATCTGACTAGTTTTCAATGTGAAAATAAAGCATAAAAACTGTTCTTGGGCTGGACATGGTGGCTCATGCCTATAATCCCAGCACTTTGGTAGACTGAGTCAAGAGGGTTGCCTGAGTCCAGGAGTTCAAGAACAGACTGAGCAACATGACAAGACCTTGAATCGACAAAACAAATTTTTTTTTAAATCGCCAAAGGTGGTGGCACGTGTCTGTAATCCCAGCGCTTTGGGAGGTCAAGGTAAGAGGACTGCCAGAGTCCAAGAGTTCGAGACCAGATTGGGCAGCATGACCAGACCTCAAATCGACAATAAATTTTAAAAATTAGTCAAAGATGGTGGCACATGCCTGTAGTTTCAACTACTTGGAAGGCTGAGACAGGAGGATTGCCTGAGCCCAGTAGGTCAAGGCTGCGGTAGCCATAAGCGTGCCACTGCACACAGCCTGGGCAACAGAGCAAGACTCCGACTCAAAAAAAAAAAAGAAAAAACTGTTCTTGGAGTTATTTCTAAAAAGAACTTGTCTCTAATCCTAATAAGAATTACTTTTAAAAGAGAAAGAGAGAGAATTACACAATATAGTAATTCTTTTTTTTAAATCTCAGGTGAATGCTGCAACCACAAGCCCCATCGGTGAGTTTCCTCGGCTTAAACAGGGAACGGGTTAAGCCCAGTGGAGCCAAGAGGCCAAACAGATAACAGTTCACCAGTGTCGTGGCAACAAAAAAAATCAGTGTTCAGGGCTACAGAGGTAGTCAGAGTATGAAGAGCCAAGATCTTGAAGGAAAATTAACTTCAGAGAAGCAAGCCCAGGTTCTGCACACCTTCTCCTGGAGACATTTTCCAACACTGATTCCCTCCTGCACACGCCACGTGCCTCTTGCCTCCTGTCGGGTCTGTGACTGTCCGAGGAGACTCCCTTCTTGGGACACAACCATCCATACAACCCTAGAGCAAGGGAGTCAGGGCCCCATTGGGTGAAACTTACCAGTGGAAGATAGAAGCCACTGGATGGATCACATCATGCCCTCGAGAAGGGTCTTGAGACGCAGCCCACGTGGCTTCCCGAGGCTACAGTCTTGTGCACGGAGCAAACAGTTTCACTTAGCAGTGGCTGATGGATTATTGCATCCTTCTGTGGCCTTTCTATGATGCTAGTTGATTTCTGGTATGACTTATGCTGCAGACATTTCCTCAGTAACCACACCATCAAAATCTGTTTCTTAGGGGTCAGGTATGGCGGGTCTCACCTGTAATCCCAACACTTTGGGAGGCCGAGGTGGGAGGATTGCTTGGGCCCAGGAGTTTGAGATCAGCCTGGGTAACATAGTGGAAACTCATCTCTATAAAAAATTTTTAAGCCAGGCTCGGTGGCTCAGCCTGTAATCCTGCACCTTTGGGAGGCTGAGGTAAGTGGATTGCCTGAGTCCGCGGGTTCGAGACCCGCCTGGGCAGCGCGATCTCATCTCTACAATAAATCAAAATATCAGCCGGGCATGGTAGTGCGTGCCTGTAGTTCCGGCTACTTGGAAGGCTGAGGCAGAAGAATCGCCGGAGCCCAGCAGGTCGAGGCTGCGGTGGCCGGGAGCGGCCACTGCACTTCAGTCTGGACGACAGAGTGAGACTCCAACTCAAAAAAAAAAAATTAAAAAAAAAAAACATTAGCCAGGTGTGGTGGTGCATGGCTATAGTCTCAGTCACTCAGGAGGCTGAGTTAAAGCTGAGAATGAGCCGGGCTCGGTGGCTCAGCCTGTAATCCCGTGCCTTTGGGAGGCTGAGGTG
>NW_007252451.1:206001-206797 GCF_000164805.1 Carlito syrichta | reverse complement strand
CTCTCTCTCTCTCTTTTTTGTTTTTGAGTGGAGTTTCAGGCCTTTCGCCTCAGCCTTCCAAGTAGCCAGCACTAAGGCATGCGCTCCCATGCCCAGCTAATTTTTTGATTTTTTGTAGAGATGAGGGCTCACCAAGTTGCCCAGGCTGGTCTCGAACCCATGGGTTCAGGCAATCCCCTCACCTCAGTCTCCCAAGTGCTAGGATTACAGGCTTGAGCCACCGCGCCTGGCCAAGAGGGCTCTCTTATGTATCCTTTCACTGACGTTTCCACCTAGCAAATACTTTATTATGTAATGGTCAGAACTGGGTCTTGGGGCCACTGTCATCTGTAAAAGTAGCTGAGAAAGTATCTGACTGTACAAGTAGTGAACAAGAAAGACATTACTATATCATAACTCTTAAAAGAGTCAGAGAAATGGGTATTTAAGCTCGTGCTTGGAGATCTATTTTCTCTCAAGATTGTTCTGATTCAGGCTGAGGCCTGGCACTAACCAGTTTGAATCCAGGAATTGTGACTTAAAAAAAAAAAAGGCTGGGCTCGGTGGCTCAGCCTGTAATCCCGTGCTTTGGGAAGCTGAGGTGAGTGAATTGCCTGAGCCCGCGGGTTCGAGACCCACCTGGGCAACTTGGCGAGACCTCATCTCTACAATAAAAATCAAAAAGATTAGCCAGGTGTGGTAGCACACCTGTAGTTCCAGCAACTTGGAAGGCTGAGGTGGAAGGATCTCCGGAGCCTAGCAGGTCAAGGCTGCGGTGGCCGGGAGCGGCCACTGCACTCCAATCTGGGCAACAGGG
>NW_007252451.1:194039-205654 GCF_000164805.1 Carlito syrichta | reverse complement strand
TAGAGATGAGGTCTCGCCAAGTTGCCTAGGCGGGTCTCGAACCCGCGGGCTCAGGCAATCCACTCACCTCAGCCTCCCAAAGGCCCAGGAATCCTGTTTTCTTTTAAAAAAAAAAAAAAAGCCAAATCTGTCATGAGCTCACCTAGATCCTGGGTCCGACATCATCTCCATCCTGGACCTCTCAAAGCCTTTTCTCTTGAGGGGACGTAGGGAGGGTGGCCACCGACATCTGCCTACTCCCTTCTAAGAAGCCCCATGTGCCTTGTCGTTCCAGTGTCCCATCCTGTCAGAGGAGGAAAAGGTGACTCGTGGCTTGGGCCCTGGTCTGCTCACACCCGGGACGTGGCCCTCTCCCAAACTGGGTGGGTGTGAGGTGGATGGGCCCGGCTCAGCAGGGCCCCTGAGGGTCCAACCCTTCTCTCGTGGTTTGAGAGGGCCCTCTTCTCTGTAGCTGGTATGGACACACCTGTGTATCACGGGAAATTTCTCTGTAGCTGGCATGGGCCTGGTTTCAGGGCCCTTCCCACCACAGCTGGGCACACTGCTCCTGCATTTATTTTAAACCGTGTTTGTGTGAGTGTGAGTGTGTGGTGCTGGCTGGGAGGATGGCGTGCCCAGGGCTCCCAGTGGGAGGGGAGAGATTCGCACTGCCCGTGGTCTCAGGACCGCTGGGGTCAATCAGTTGCATCTTTCCTTGACCTGAGGGAAGCAAACAGCTCTGAGAGTGCTGAGTTGTCCTCAGAAGACATGTTTACGGAGGTGAAATAACTCACAGGTGACGGATTCATCAGAGACGGTGTCTCCAGACTCCATGAGATGAATTCTTTGATGGCTATGACTCCCGGGGTCGAAGGTGGCACTGCAGTCATCCCAGGGTGTCCTTGATTTGGCCCCAGCACGCCGATACATTTCTCTAAAGCATCTTCACTAGCCCCAAACGTGATCACACTTGTCCTGCCTGGAATGAGCCCCTCTCGTTTCCTGCCCATCTTCCGGCTAAACCCTCCCAGGGTTTTCTGTCATACTTGCAGTAGAATTCAAACTCCTTCCCGTGGTCCAAGGGACCTTGGACATTCTGTTCCCGTCAGCTTGCCAGTCTCACCTCCTTTCACTCTGCCTCTCCACACTCCAGTCACAAACCCCAACACTCCTTCCTGCCTCTGGACCTTTGCACTAGCTGCTGCCTCTGTCTCAAAGCCTGTTCCCCCAAATTCTTGCAAGAGCAACTCTCTTCAGCCTTGTCTTGACCGCCCGAAATAAAGTTGCCCTCTCTGCCCCAGGCATAATCTACTGATCAACCTGTTTGATTTTTCTCATGGCACTTTTCCCAAAGGTGCCCGTTCATGACGGCGTCACTTGTGTTTGTATCTGTCTCCCTCCCCGCTACTCGAACATAAACCCCACGACAGTAGGTCTCTTTTCCACCTTGTTCAGCATCACCTGAGTATCTCTAGCACCTGGCAGAATGCTGATCCCTAATTGCAAGCATCTATTTGTTGAGTAAATGACTGAACGCTCAGTGTAGATGGAGCCATCAAAAGCCTTTGCTGATTCGCCAAGCCAGAAATAACCTCCTTCCTCAAACGACAAAGCCCTACCCTCGGCCTCTCTTAAGGCCCCAGCACTAAAGCCTGTGCTGCCGTGATTTATAGGTCTTTTCTCCCCACCAGACCTTAGCCTCCTCCACCTAGCTCTCTGCCCCATTCCCCTCTCATCTCCCGCCTCCTGCCAGCTTTTAGCAAAGTGCCCTGTATACTGGGGGTGCTCCATCAATGTCAAAGTGGTGTTGACTGTCGTCACAGACGCCTAAGCATCATTTGGAATTCCACGTCAATGCCTACCATGCTTGTCACTCAGTTCAAAATGACTATGAATTAATGCAAATATGACTTCCGAAGACGAATGTTGCTGGGGTGATAAAATTGAGTAAACACGGGGCTTTACTGATGATAATTTTCTCCACACAGTCGGCATCTGCGGATGGTTGCGTCTGAGGTGTTTTGCACCAACCCTCTTCAAAGGAGAGTGGTTACTTGTGAAGAAGGTGAAGATGGAAGGCAACAATCTTATTGGAGGAATTGGGAAAATGATGCATGTCACAGAGTCTCTATAAGGACACAAGGCAGAGAGGGATTTTTGTCGGTGCCAATTGGACCTTGAGTTGAAGGGGCTTAAGGGCCCTGCCTTGGTCTGTTTCCCGTCTCGTGTGTTTCCCCCACCAGCCTTCAGTTTGCTCAAGTGGGTCTGCATTTTGCTAGCATTCCATTATGCTTTCTTGACTTAGGGAGATACTGGCAGCTGTCACCTAGTGGCAGCTGGATTTGGGGGATGTTTTTGGTTACTGGGTGTTGCAGATAGAACTCCCTCTGCCACCCTCTGTCCTCTGGAGCTTCAGTGTCCACTCTTCCCCTGTCTCCAGGGCAAGTCAATATGCCAGGCCAGGTTCAGGTGCCCAAATACGGCATCTTACCTTACAACTACTGGCACCAGTGGCTTGTTCTGCCTGGGAAAGCTCTCCCTACCAGACGCCTTCCAACCTCCGCTCGCGGGACCATACCCATTAAGGCCAACCGTCATCTTGAGTCATCTGTGTCTATCCTGCGTCTCCTTGACCAGACTCTAAAGTCCCTGAGGGCAGGAACTGTGTCTAATTTATCTCTAGAGCTTCCATGCACAGCACAATGCCTGGCACACAGTAGATACTCAGTAAATGTTCATAGGCTAGGCACAGTGGCTCATGCCTATAATCTCAGCACTTTGGGAGGCCAAGGTTGGAGGATTGTCTGAGTCCAAGGGTTTGCAATAAGCCTAGACAACTCGTCTCTAAAATAAAATTAGCCAGGTGTGGTGGTGGCATATGCCTATAGTCCCGGCTACTTGGGAGGCTGAGGCAGAAGGATAGCCTGAGCCCAGCAGGTCTAGGCTGCAGTGGCTGTGATTGTGTCACTACACTCCACCCTGGGTGACGTAGTGAGACACCGACTCAAAAAAAAAAGTTTGTAGAACACAGGATATGGAACATGGGTCCAAGTCCTAACTACCACCTGGTGTGGTAGAGTTATTAAGGGCATGGACCTTGACCCCAGACTGCCTGAGTTCAAATCCCAGATCTCAACTTGCTGTTTGCATGCTATTGACCAAGCTACATGAAGTCAGTTTCCTCATCCCTAAACTAGGGTTGATAGTGCTAGAAGGAACAAGAGTCTCCCCTTCAAAGGAATGTTGTTTGCATTAAATGTTAGCATGGCACGTATGTGTGTGGTGCCCAGGCAGCTCTGACATGTGGTGCATGTTACTGTTATCATTGCTAATAGTGTGATTGTGGGTCCCCAGCGGTCCCCAACCTTTTTGGCATCAGGGACTGGTTTCGTGGAAGACAATTTTTCCACAGATGGGTGAGGGTGGAGACATCAGGCATTAGATTATCATAAGGAGAATGTAACCTAGAGCCCTTGCATGTGCAGCTCACAAGAGGGTTCACGCTCCTATGAAAATCTAATGCCACCACTGATCTGACAGAAGACGGAGCTCTGCTCACCCACTGCTCACCTCCTGCTGTGCAGACCAGTTCCTAACAGGCCACAGACCAGAACTGGTCCATGGTCCAAGGGTTGGGGACTCCTAGGCTAAATGGCATCAGACATCAACCATAGAGAACCCAAACTGAGCACCGTCTAGACCCCTCCTCCCCTCTCACTCTATACAAGTCTGTCACCAGGTTCTGTAGATTCTGCCCCTTCCCATCCCTTGACCCCCTCCCTCCTCTCCATCATCAGTACCATCTTGGTTCAGACCCTCCTCAGTGGCTTGCAGACCCATGCAATGTCCTCCTCTCACGTCTCTGTCTCCTAAGGCCACTCCTGTTCTTGGCCCATTCGCCAGGTGCCTGTCAAAATCAAGGTCCCAATGAAAGTTTGCTGAACGAATGGGCATCTATCTCTATTTTTAAATTTTTCTTTTTATTTTTTGAGTTGGAGTCTCACTCCTTCGCCCAGGCTGGAGTGCAGTGGCACGCATGCTCACAGCCACCCAGCGTCAACTTTCTTGTCTCCAGCGATCCTTCCGCCTCAGCCTTCCAAGTAGCCGGAACTACAGATGCGCACTACCACGCCCAGCTATTTTTTGTTTTATTGTAGAGATGAGGTCTCGCTAAGTTGTCCGGGCTGGTCTCGACCCCTCAAACTCAGGCAATCCACTTGCCTCAGCCTCCCAAAGCGCTAGGATTACAGGCTGAGCCACCGAGCCCGGCCTGCATCTCTCTTTAAAGATTCGAATCATAAGTGGCCATTCAAATGTGTGGTTGGCATTTCTCGAAGACACATTGGAGTGAGGATGAGGTCTGAAAGTTCTAGGGGAAAAAAAGCGCGCCGATTAATGAACTGAACTCATGAACTCTCCGGAGACCTGGAAGACTGATGAAGGACAGAATATACCTTCCCAAAAGGAGATGTGAAGCCTTTTCAAGCAAGTTCCCCTGCCTCTGCGCCCTCACGCTCACTCAAGAGTCCCCTGCCCCAATGTCCTTTATGGGTTCTGCTCTGCAGAGCCTTGAGCTGTCTCTGTATGTTTCCCCACTGACCATGAGCTCCTTGTGGGTTGGGACCACGTCTTGGTCAGTCCGCACACCACCAGTGCTCAGCACATGGAAGAGGTCCCAGATAAATGCTGTCTGAATGAAATTGCTGAAGTCAAATGCTCAGTCATTCCCTCTCACCTATCCTGGGTCTGGGCCTCTCGGCCAAAGCCAACAAGACCTCCATCAGATATCCAAGACCTGCACATAACCCTGTGTGGTTTGCAAGCAGGATAATTTGTTTCTTCTCGGGAGATCTTGTCAGCCTCTTCTCTATGGAGGTGGAGTTACACGAAAAACTCTTGCCAGAAAACAAAGCCAACTGGAAAGCAGCTTGGAGTGAGGTTGAGGAAGAGTCCTGAAGTGTCTCTTCCAACAACCTCCTACCTCCGGCTCTAAAAATTCACAGCATGCTAACTGTGGGCCACCAAATCTTGCCAACCCTATGTTTGAGTCACCTTTGTCCGTGACTGTGGCTCCCCCAGGGACCTTGCTGAGGGAAAATGTTTTGTTCAATGAGAAGTTCAGCAAACGTGCTTGGTTCGGTAGGCAGTTCACCCAGGAGCCTCTCTTTAGCTGCTCCCACCCAGGCATTTTTTTCATTGCCATTCAATGGGTACTCTGTGCCGAGAGCTGTAAGGGGAATTTTGCACCTGCCGGCTTGAAACTCAGAGAAGTCAAATAACACGCCCAAAGTTGCACAGCCCCCAGAGCCGGTGTCCCTAACCATCACACACACTCCCCCTCCTTGTCCTAGACCAAGAGCTTCTCTAGTTCCCTATCTCTGTATTCCTGGCTAAAGGCCAACATAACTCAGTCTGCAGTGCTCAAAAAACATCTGGTAGAAAACATCCCCCCACCAGGCACAGTAGCTCATGCCTATAATCCCAGTGCTTTGGGAGGTCGAGGCAGGAGGATTGCTTGAGCCCAAGAGGTCAAGACTAGCCTGGGCAACATAGCGAAACCTCGCTGCTACAATTTTTTTTTAATTAGCCAGGCGTGGTGTCATCTGCCTTTTGTGCCAGCAACCGGGAGGTTAAGGCAAAAGGATGCCCTGAGTCTAGAATGTTAAGGTTGCAGTGAGCCGTGTGGGTGTCATTACACTCCAGCCTGGGTGACCGTGTGAGACCCCCTGACTCAAAAATTTTTAACTGGAAGAAAAGCATCCTCCAAACCCATGGAAGTGTCCATGAACATGTAGCAGGGCAGATGTAAGGATTTCTAGTCAGACACTGCGTCACTGCCAAGGGGGAGGAAAAGCAGGAAGCATCTGGCCAGGCACTATTCTATTACCTTCAGCAAGTCAAGGAATGAGTGTTAGTATCATCCCCTTTATACAGGTGAGAGAACTGAGACACAGAGAGGCTCAGTAGCTTGTCCAAAGTCCCAGAAGTACTAAGTGCAGGAACTGGGATTTTATTCATTGAGCAAATCTTTACTGAGTGCCTTCTTCCTATGAGCAGGTGCAGGGGAAACAACACGGAACGAGATCGAAACCTCCTTCATCTGAGTTCTCTGTATTGGTCCACGTGCCTGGGATAATGATGACAAATAATAATGCCGTTGGCCAGGTGCGGTGGCTCATGCCTGTAATCCCAGCACTTTGGGAAGCTGAGGCGGGACGTCTACTTGAACCCAGGAGTTCGAGACCAGCATGGGCAACATGACAAGACCTCACCTCTACAAAAAATAAAAAATTTAGCCGGGCATGGTGGCACGCACCTGTCATCCTGGCTCTCTGGGGTGCTGAGGTGGAAGGATCACCTGAGCCCGGGAAGTCGAGGCTGCTGTGAGCTGTGATCATTGTGAGCATGCCACTGCACTCCAGCCTGGAAGACAGAGTGAGACCCCAACCCGCCAAAACAAACAAATAAAAAGAGTCCTTTTCCCCTTCTCCTCCTATGTCTTTGGTACTCTGTCCCTCTCTCCCCATCTTCCCATTCCTATGGCCTTCCTCAAGGGTAGAGGAAGAAAGCTGTCAAAGGTTAGTGCCTGCCTCGGAAGGAGGCAAAAGTGTTCACGTGAGCAGGTGGCTGGGAGTACCCACTTGCTGAGAAATCTTGTCTGGGCCACGTGTGCTATTGAATGGATGGATGGATAAATGGTCATGGTCAATCTATTAACTCATTCACTCAAGGACTGTCTGTGTAGTGACTGCTATAAGCCAGGTAGATGCACTAAGGAGGCCTTGACCAATGGGGCAAGGTGCAAATCCTAGCTGATACATTTCACCCGTTGGACTTTTCCTTTTCCTGGGAGAACGGTCCCTGGGTATGCTCCCAATCCTCTGGAATGTGAGTTCTTCTGTTTAGGGCAAAGATATTGATGTTCTATCTCCGTGTTAGGTAGGAAGATCTACTCACGGAAGTCCCATGAGCTACTCAAGATCGCTCAGCAAGAGTGTAGGAGAGTGTGGCCTTAGCATTTCACCTTGGGTTTCAAAGAAGGAATTGCCTTGCTTGGAAATGCTTGATGTAGACATTTAGCCCATTGACTAGTGCAGTTATTTTAGGATTTGGTTTGAGCCAAGGGTCCAAAAATGAGTCCTAATATGAGTATATGGATGTAATTATTATAACAACAACAATGGTAGTGACTATTCACTAAGCATGTACTTTGTGCCAGCTGCAAGGTCTTCCCACTGTGAGATGTAATCTCTCTTAACTCTGTCAACAGTCCTGCAAGGTAGCTATTATGGACCAAGAGATTGAAACTGTGGAGAGACTGAATAACTTGCCCAAGCTCACATGGATCAACACCAGAGTCAAGATTCAGGGCCTGTAAGATTCAAACGACTGTACTCTTAGCCACAATGGCCGACGCCTCTCCCTTATCCAAAAGACCAGTGCCACTCAGGGTAGTCTCCAGAAAGGCTGGGAATGGGGCTGATCTTCCTGGTCCACATTTTTCTCTCTTCTTCATTCCTTGCCACCAGTTCCTCCACCCTCAAACACACACACACACCACATACACACACCTCTATGTGGTAGAGACAGTGACTTAGAGAGGCAGTTGGTGGTAAAAGAACAGGTAATCTACCAGTTGATGATTTTTTTTGAGTCAGGGTCTCACTCTGTCGCTCAGGCTGGCATGCAGTGGCATCATCACGACAATCATGGCTCATGGCAGCTTGACCTCTTGGGCTCAGGCAATCCTTCCATCTCGGCATCCCAGGTAGCTGGAACTATAGGTGCATGCCACCATGCCTGGCTAATTTTTAAATGTTTTGTAGAGATGAAGTTTCAGTGTGTTCCCAGGCTGGTTTAGAACTCCTGGGTTCAGGCCATCCTCCCACCTCGGCCTCCCAAAGTGCTGGGGCTTCAGATGTGCGCCACCACACCCAGCCACCAGTTGATGATTAGGAAGCCACAAAGCTCACGCGCCAGAGTGTGTATATGTGGGCAACCCAGACTCAGCACCTGAAGCTCCCCACCCCAAGCTGGTCACCGGTGCCCCCCAATGCCCCAGCAGTGGACTCCTGAGGTCCAGGCCAGTCTCCCACCTCGACTCCCCCCTGAGGGCTCCAGCTACTGCATTCAGTCTCTCCCCAGTTTCCCTCTCTCAGGCCCGCCTCTGGGTTGACATCTTTGTAATGCTGCATTTCAGTCAGAGCTGCGTAGAAACTGTGGAACCTCCAGACAGGCAAATCTCATGCCTCTGAGAAGGGCTATTCCTTACATCTCCATCTGTATGTATTTAAAGGAGAGGGGCGGGTCAAGGAGGTCTGCTGGTGACCGCCCCAGTCTGTCCATTGTCACAGCAGTTTGGCTCTGGTTTGCACACCCCCTTTGCAAACCACCCAGCTGGCCCAAAGGTAGCCTTCTTGGAAGGCAGTTGGCAGCCTGAGCAGTTTGTAACATGGTGGCCATGTTCCCCACCAACACCCTCTTAAGCATCTTATCCAAATACGTCTTAAAACCTTCTCTTTTTTTTTTGAGTTGGGGCTTCAGTCTGTTGCCCAGGCTGGAGTGCAGTGGCACAATCATGGCTCACTGCAGCCTCGACCTCCTGGGCTCAGGCGATCCTTCTGCCTCAGCCTCCCAAGTAGCTGGGACTACAGGTATGCACCACCTCACCCAGCTCAATATATATATTTACATTTTATATTATTATATTTATATATTATATCTATTATATTTCATTTATATTTTTATATGACATATTATATAAACTCTAATATATATTTTATATATATTTTATATATATAAAAGAGTGCATATATATATATTCGAAATGAGTCATGCTATGTTGCTCAGTCTGGTCTCAAACTCCTGAGCACAAGCAAACCTCCGGTCTCGGCCTCCAAAAGTGCTGGGATTACAGGCAAGAGCCACCACATCCAGCCTGGTCTTACAACCTTCTCACAAGCACATATGCCTTCTCTTAATTACTTCCTCTGAGCTCTCACACCTCCAGCATGGGCTAGTTATGGTTTCGTGCCTGCCTCGTGGACCCCACCTGTCTCCTGATCTCTCTAAGCTCTAAACTGGGTCTTTAAACAGGTCCTGCCCACTCTGATGCTAAGAACGTCTGTTCTCAGAGTTCCCACCGAGTGTAGGAGATCCCAGATTTAGCAGAAAGGGAGTTCAAGCAGCCTATTTTCGCGATGTTACCATTTCTGTAATTGGTAAGCGTCTCCTAATTGATGTGACCATCCAACATGGCAGTACTTCTGACTGTTTACCCAAAAGTTGTTATTAAACCAAAGAACAGCTTCCAGTTAATGGTATCTTGGAAACATTTGTAGCCTTCGTTAACTCACGGACACCACTCCACAACACACACACCACTCCACAACACACACACCGGGATACCGGGATGGAACTATCTTGTCTGAGCTGTTTCCCACGGCCCTTTATGTCTCTCTTTTATAATCCTTGTCAGAGTGCATCACCCTTGCTTGTGTGTGTGTCTCACCCACTAGACAGCCAGCTCCTTGAGGGCAAAGGCTCTGTCTAATTCATTTTTATACATCAATGACTAGCTCTGTGTCTAGCACCTAGTAGGCACCAGATTCGATTTGGTTGAATTGGAAATCGACTGAGTTCAGGTGACTCATCTACGGAAGACACGTCAATGCTGGCATCTAAAAGATTTGGGGGTTGTTGGTGTTGTCACTAATCAGTAGAGGCGGCCATGTGCTTCTCCAAGGGGGCTCTGGGCATTTGTCTCAAAATGAGAGGACCCAAACAGATGATGAATTTGTTGACCTTTCCAGGGAAACTCCAAACCCTGGGATTGCACTACCCTGAAAGGTCCCTTCTCAATGTCTCGGAGCACTGTCTGCCCCTGTACTAAACTCAGAGTAAGAAACCCAGTAGGCGACTCACCCTGAAAACTGGAAGTACCAAGACTTGTATCATGGAACCCTGGTTGACAATTGCGCCACTGATTTTTCTTAGTATCAAGTTTTTGGTAAGATCTTCGGGGACTTCACTCCAGGCCAGATGGCGCAGGCTGAAAGAAATCTATGGGCTTTGGGGAAGTAAGGCTATGAGATAAAAGAGAGAAAAGAAACTTGCAATTATGCATGAAATTGTGTCTTTCCCATGGCCCCTAATGCAACAGACCAAGGTTGGTATGACAAATTTTCCTGCCAACTTGCCTGTTTTTAATGATTATAATATTCGCCAAACACGTGTGTGGGTGTATACGTGCCAGATACAGTCAGTAGTATATAGTAGGTACTTAATAAACATTTGTGGACAGAGTAACTGAATGAATGTTCTACCTACATGCATGATCCCTTTTAAAGTGTGCCACAAATCTTTGAGGTTGGCACCATTATAATTCAGACAAAGAAACTGACTCCTACAGGGGACAAGAGACTTGCCAAAGCTTACGAGTTTTGCCAAAACAGAAGACGCATATCCCCATTCAGTGATCAGAATCACTTTTAGCCAAGCAGGGCCTTCTGTTGGCTTCCAAGGCCCTACGTGATCCAGTCTTTGCCCAAATGTCACTTTTCCGCAGACACCTTCCCTGACCATCTTACCTTAAATTGCAAAACCTTGTAACATGCTCTATCCTCACTTCCCTGATACATTTTTCATCATAAGCATTTGCTCGTCACCCAGGATAATATATATTTTGCCTTCTTTTGTTCACTGTCTGCTTCTTGTAAGCAGTAAGCTCGCAGAGCAAGAATTGTTGGTTTTGTTCACTGCTGTGTTCCTCGGCATCTAAAAAACTGCCTGGGCTGATATATGTGTGTGGAATGAATGAATGACCCAAGCTAGACTCTCGGAAGCATGCCACCTATGAGGACAGGGCTTGATTTCCATTCCATCCCTGGATACATCCAGAACTCTCTCAGTTAGCCTCAGTCTCTCATCACTCAATGGTTTCCTTCCCTTCCCACCTAGGTCAGAGTGGCCAGGTCGCTTTGGGCTAGATTGTGAAACACCTTCATGTGAAAGCTAAGAGGTGTGGCTCTTACCTAGGCAGCGAGGGCAGCTTGACAGCTTTTAAGAAGGGTCGTGTTGTTTTTTCAGGCACATAACAGTCAGGGAGAGAGAAGATGGAGTTGGGATTGGACAATAGTCGAGTCAGAAAGACCAATTACGAGACTGTTGACCCAGTCCTGGAAACTGGTTTTTAAATTGTTTTATTCACAGCCAAAGTGCTTGTGAAGGTGCCTGGGGTTAAGTGAGGCTTGCGGGGTATTATGTAGACGGGAAGAGGAGATCTGAGTTTCAGAGAGCAGCTGCACCCATGGATTCCTTCATTTGTAAACAGCACACCTTAGTGAGGGCTGAATTATGATCTTTTTCAGCCTTGCCAAATTCCTAACTAAGAAACCTGGAGAAACGGGCTTTCTATTAACTACATAATGTGGTTTACCTTCCAACCTGATTCTGGCATAACACCACACAACTGGTAAAGAAGGAAAACCAAAGTATATTATGACCCAGTAAAGCTGTCTTTTGAGGACTCACGTACCTTTGAAGACACCTATTCACTGTGAAGTCAGTCACCTATGAAGTTTCATCTATACAGCAAGAAACTTGACTCTCTCTTTTTTTTTTTTTTTTTGAGTTGG
>NW_007252451.1:174934-193913 GCF_000164805.1 Carlito syrichta | reverse complement strand
AATCCACTCACCTCAGCCTCCCAAAGGCGCGGGATTACAGGCTAAGCCACCAAGCCTGGCTAAAACTTGACTCTCTTATCATCCCTTCACTGCTTTCAAAATTCCTGAGATAGGCCGGGCACGGTGGTTCAAGCCTGTCATCTTAGCACTTTGGGAGGCAAAGGAGAGAGGACAGCCTGAGCCCAGGGATTCGAGACCATCTTGGGCAACTTGGTGAGACATCGTCTCTACAATAAATAAAGAAATTAGTCAGGCGTGGTGGTGCACC
Source organism: Carlito syrichta (assembly GCF_000164805.1). Classification (NCBI taxonomy): domain Eukaryota; kingdom Metazoa; phylum Chordata; class Mammalia; order Primates; family Tarsiidae; genus Carlito; species Carlito syrichta. Next base: position 193,645 of record NW_007252451.1, on the reverse strand, counting down.
TGTGGTTCCGGCTACTTGGAAGGCTGAGATGGAAGGATTGCTTGAACCCAGTAGGTTGACGCTGGAGTGGCCGTGAGCATGCCACTGCACTCCAGCCTGGGCGATGGAGTGAGACTCCAACTCAAAAAAAAAAAAAATCCTTAGCTAGCTCCTGCTAACTAATTGCCAATCAGGAAACCTTTGAATCCAACTGTAACCTGCAAAGCCCCCACCGTAGAGATACCCTGTCTTCCTGGACCAAACCAATGTAAATTTCACGTGTATTGATCAATGGTTTTCTACAACGTCTGCTCTCCTAAAATGTATATAACCAAGCTACAGTTCAGCCATGAGGGGCACACGTCCTCAGGACCTACCGGCAACAGTTATAATGGGCTAAGGTCACTCACATTTGGCTCAGAATAAACCATCTTAAATATTTTAGAATTTGGCTTCTTTCATCAGCATTAGTTTAAGCATCAAAACCTCAAATCACGGATATGTGCAAAACACATTGCAAATCACAATGAAACATGATGAGAGCATAAAAAATAAAAAGAAAGAGGAGGAGGAAGAGGAAGGGAAGGGGGGGAAAGAGAGAAAGGAGAAGAAGGAGGAAACTCTCATAGTGAGGCAGCCATCATGGCCTCAGGAGCTGTGTCATTTCAAGGCGCCAAGCGTGTATCTGCATCCAAGCTCCGTCAAATAGCTGTTGACAGAATTCAGTTCCCTGGAGGCTGTTGAGATGAGAGCTCTGCTCCTAGCTGGCCATAAAACAGCTCATAACATGGCAACTTGGCTACATCAGAGCAAGAGAGAGAGAGAGAGAGAGAATGTCACAGTCATTGTAACCTAACCTTGGAAGTGACATCATTTCTGTTTGTTAGATCAGATCACTCAGGTCCAGCCCACACTCACTGAGGAAACTAAACAAGAGTGTGAACACCAGGAGGTGAGATCATCGAAGCCAATTTAGAAGAGCCTATCACATTCAGCAATAATCCTTAACAAGACACATCTGGGCTCTTACTGCCTCCTTGTCCACTTCTCCCCAAGAGAGAAGTGACGTCCTCCTTTTCTCTTTGTCTTTGGGAACCCCCTGTCTGTGAAGGACCTGCTCTGCCTTGCTACCGGCCAGGCTGAAAGCTTAGCAGAAGAGGTTTTCCCTTTTCTAGAGCCACTGGGGGCAAGTCTCTCATTCTATGTTCAAAGTTGGGCAGCCCACTGTGGCCACACTCCTGTACAGCAATCCAAAATAAACCCTTGGCTGTATCCAAAATAAAGCCGGCGTTTTTGTCACCTCTGACCTGACAGCTTTGGTTTTCTCAATTGGTTAAGAACTCAGCCAAGGAGGAGAAGTGCCCCTTCAAACACCAACCAGCCTGAACACAACCAGTCTGAACAGGGCCAGCTTGGTGGACATGTGACCTACCCAGACACTCACGAGCCCTTGCTTGGTTTCGGGTTTTGCTGTCATCATCTTTACATTCTTAATGATTTTGGAACGGGAAGTTCCGTGTTTTCATTCTGCACTGAGATCGAATTACCTGGCCAATCCTGAACCTAAGTTTGATCTTCCTTTGCCGCTAGACACTAGGACTTGGGCAAGTGACCATCCCCCTATGGTTTTCTCCTCGGCATGAAAAAGACCGAAAGGATATTGAAAAAAATACCTAACCTGAGAGAGAATGAGAGTCTCAAATGAAACATTATAAGGCAGATGAGCTGTTTTACAAACTGCACCCAAATGTCTAATTTTCAATGCACCCAAATGTCTATTTCTCTTGTGTGACTGATGGGCCTTTGCTCAAGATAGATTCTGACTGGAACAGTTGAACAAAGATGGCGGGAGGAAGGAACAGGATAAGCCAGTCTGATTCCGGAGTCAAAGCATCGGCCTGAGATTCTGACACTGAGGCCAGTGGCGAGCTGGAGGTCAGAAGGCAGAGGCCCCTCCTGTCCTCTCAATAAATCCTGCTTTCTCAGGGGGAAAAAAGAAAGCAGAGAAGTCTGACCTGCAGGGCAAGGCCTTGCCTGCACTTCTATGAGCAGTTTCCATAATGCACTGCTGAACGTGGCCACTCAGGACCTGCCAGGGCTATGGTGTTCTTGGAGTCCTGGGTCTCCAGGAAATCCAAACTTCAGGGCACAGTAAGTGAATACAGAAGAAACTGGTACCCTGAGTGCTCATGTTTCAATCTAAGAGGAAATGTTTGCAGACATTAGGCTACCAACTAATCACAACCTGTTTTGGGGGAAAGAAACTCAGTGTCAATGTCTCATGAATATATTTCATTGAAAATGCCAGGGAAGGATGCTGTGTTTGCTACTTGTGTAATTTACTGCATTTCTTGTTTAAATTGAAGCATCTAATTATACAATTATGAATCATCCTGATTCAAATAAAGTTCACCAAAATAATCTTCTTATGTAACATTATCTTCCAATATACCTGCTATCTTCATTTCATTATGTACTTTTTTCTACCAGAGTCTTAAGCGCTAATTGTATTTTTAAAGTGTCCCATTAAACCAAAATGACAATTCTGTGACAATAACCATCGTGAGATAGTTGGCCCTGACTTGTACTACATTTTGAAATGTCACGCTTTTTTTCTGGTTGTTTTCCCAAGGCAGTTTATAGTTTTTGCAATTAGGCAGCCTTGTAAAACATGATTTTTAAATGATTTTAATGTTTCAATCCAGCTGAGCATTTCATACACCAATTTCCTTTGCCTTTTTTAAACTAATAATAATGCCTTTCATGTATTTTTGGTTCTTTACAAGTTACAAAATACAATCACATTTGTTGTTCTATCTGATCCTACTTTTCAGAGGTTACATGCTGGGAAAGAACTGGGGTCACCAACAAAGCAGAGTGGCCAGAAAGAGAGAGAGAGGGAGTAAAAATGTAAATAATTTAATTTAAAAAAAAAAAATTAAAGTGGCCTTCTTGGGAAGTATCAGACCCTGTAAGACTTTTTCATTCTTATAGTATAGCCGAGATGGCAACCACGAAGACAGTGACACCTTCCAATTTGAAAACATCTTGAAGCCCACCAGCTTTTCAGGGAGCTGCTTCTGTTCTGAATGGAATCCTATTTATGTGACATAATCATAGGTCATAATCGGGGGAGGGGTTCCAGAAATCATCCAGTTTTCAGTTACTCAGCAAGGTGACTTGACGGCAAACCGCAGAGTCTAACTTGCACCAAACTGAGCGTTAAAAGAATTTACTGGCAGGATAGCAGGCAGGCTGCCCAAGGATCCATAAGGAAGCAAGGGAACCTGGCTCTTACTGCTCACAGCGACTAAGGTAGGCTGGGAACCCGAGATCACAGCCAAGAGCTTGTCACAGCAATAATCTAATTAGAGTACAGACACCAGGGCTGCCAAACTGGGACGCTACTGGGGCTTTGTTTTTCTTTTTTGTTGAGTTGTAACTTACATAGAGTGAAGTACACAGATCTTATGTGTCCATCTCAAATACATCTACACCTGAGTAACCACCCACCTTGTCAAGAGGTGGAATATTTCTAACGCCTCATAAGGCTTTCTTGTGCCCTTTCCAGTCAATATATCATACCTCCCATGTTTCTGATTTCTAATTCTACAGATCAGTTTTGTCTGTTGTAGAACGTCACATAGATGGAACAGTATCTACTCTTCTCCTTTGTGCCAAGAAGGCTTTTCTCTCCTATCTGTGAAGATGTATCTTTGGGGTTACTTATGGTCATAGTTCACAGTTCATTTTTTTTTTAATCGCGTGTAATTCTCTTGGAGTGCTCTAGTGTAGATATGTTTTATCCATTCTACGTTTTGTGGACCTTTGGGCTTTTTCTAGTTTGGGGTTATGATGAATAATGTTGCCATGAAAATGCTTGTACCTGTCTTCTGGTGGCCAGATGCACTCATTTTTCCTGAGCACAGCCATCCCAGGGTCATAAGGTTGGCATGGGTATCACTGCAGGAGATTTTTGTGTATGAACTTTTGAAACTCCCGCAATCACTGTAGATAATATACCCCATCCCTGAATGTTTGCATCCCTCCCTGAACATCTGACTCAATGGGTCCAGCCAGATCTCTGGCCCCACCTAGTAGTTATGTAGTCCGTTTCCATAAGCTGAGGTATGCTGTCTTCTACCAGCTTCGCTCACATCTGGGATATTCCTCCCAAGCAAGGTGGGGTTTGGATATTCAGCAGCCCAAAATGAGGCAAATGTTAACTACAGCACAACATCTTCAAGATTCTTGTTCTATTCACGTATCACACGCATTGCTGTTGACTATTTCCCTGTGACCTACTTTTTTTGTGAGTTGGAATCTCACTGGCACAAGCTGGAGTGCAGTGGCATGGTGATGGCTACTGCAACCTCGACCTGCTGGGTTCAAGCAACCCTTCCACCTTAGCCTTCCAAATAGCTGTGACTACAGTTGCACGTCACCACACCTGGCTAATTTCTTTGATTTATTATAGGGACAAGGTCTTGCCATGTTGCTCATGCTGGAGTCGAACTCCTGGACTCAGGCAATTCTCTCACCTCGACCTCCCAAAATGCTGGATTATAGCCACCATGCCTGTCCTGACTCAGTTTTTATTTATTTATTTATTTATTTTTTGAGTCAGAATCTCACTCTATCACCCAGGCTGGAGTGCCACTCACGGCCACCGCAGCCCCGACCTAATGGGCTCTGGCGATCCTTCCACCTCAACCTTCCAAGTAGGTGGAACTACAGGCGTGTGCTACCATGCCCGGTTAATTTTTTGATTTATTGTAGCTATGAGGGCTTGCCAAGTTGTCCGGGCAGGTCTTGAACCCATGGGCTCAGGCAATCCACTCACCTTGGCCTCCCAATGGGCTGGAATTACAGGCTGAGCCACCAAGCCAGGCCTGACTTATTTTTTAAAGATTAAATATATTTATTTTCAAAGGAAATTGTATATCAGTATCATCAACAATATCACTTGTCATAAGTAAAAGGTGATTGCACAAAATGAACAAAATAAAAATGAAACAGGGCTATTAAAGTCTAGCCCAAGGCTCCAAACCTAAAACCTACCCTGTCTGTTAAAGATGGAAAATTAAGGGCACAGTGGCTCAGTCTGTAATCCCAGCACTTTGGGAGGCTGAGGCGAGAGGAGCCCAAGGGTTTGAGACCAGCCTGGGTAAATTGATGAGACCTCGTCTCTACAATAAATCACAAAAACTAGCCGGGCATGGTGGCGCGCGCCTGTAGTTCCGGTTACTTGGAAGGCTGAGGTGGAAGGATCGCCAAAGCCCAGCAGGTCGACGTGGGGGTGGCCATGAGCGTGCCACTATACTCCAGCCTAGGCGACAAGAGTGAAACTCCAACTCAAAAAAATGAAAAATGAAAAATTAAGAAAGAGGAGAGGGATGTATCAGTAAGTGTCTAAGAGGCCTTGACAATTTACTAATAGAAAGCTGAGACTTTCCCTTTGAAATAAATGTAACTATTGAGAGAATTAGAAAGCAGATGCCTGTCTCACTATGTGATTCTACCTTTTAACATCTTATTTTTGTATGAAGAGAACATATCTCACATTCTAGAAATAGTTCAAGATGAACTAAGGTCCAAAAGGAAGAACTCACTTTTCAAGGATCAAACAGCAAGATAATGACTGAGACTGACAAGTTGTTAAGCAGCAAATCTGGTGTTGTTTATTTATTCTTTCAACAGATATTTAATGAGAATTTAATCAGAGTCAGGCACTGGGGAGACAAACAGCAAGGTGGGTATAGTCTCCACTTGTAAAAAAGCATAGAATTTGGTATTTTCTGCTTTAAAGTAGAATATCTCTCTCACCAGTAGCAAATATAGAAATCAGAAAAGGAACCAGAGAAGCATTAGTGAAATGTTTCCTTTATTTTCAGTTGAACTGCTCTGGTCGCACTGTCATCTGGTCAGGGTTGGCTCTGAGTGCACCCCTGGGAGGCTGCAGGCAGGAGAAGGCTCACTGGCCCATGTGCAGCTGAAATTCCTGCCATTTATCATTTCTTCTGGCTGCTGACATCACCGGCAGCTGCAAAAATGCAAATATTTCTGGGAAGGGTTACACATTTATGGTTCTCTAAATTTGTACTGCATTCTGACTGTAGCAACTCTGTTTTCCAGCAAGGGAGAACAATGACACAAGATCAAGGTTTCAAAACGTCACGAGGTGGCAATCCTCCCATCTTGATCAATTACAGATTAAGCGCACACACCAAAATATATCAATAATTACATTAGACGTAGCAGGACTAAATACTCAGATTGAAAGATAAGGATTGTCAGACTGGATTTTTTTTTCTCTGTTGCCCAGGCTGGAGTATAGTGGCATGCTCACGGCCATGGTGGCCTTGACCTGCTGGGCTCAGGCGATCCTTTGACCTCAGCCTTCCAAGTAGCTGGAACTATAGGCATGTGCCATCAAGCCCGGCTAATTTTTCTTGATTTATTGTAGAGATGAGGGCTCACCAAGTTGCCCAGGCTGGTCTCGAACCCATGGACTCAGGCAATGCTCTCACCTTGGCCTCCCAAAGTGCTGGGACTATAGGTATGAGCCACCACACCTGGCCTGATTTATTTTTAAAGCTACTACATGCTGCTTTTGAGAGACACACCTTCAAGATACAGAAAAAAATGGAAAATAACAAATTAGGAAAATGTATATAATGCAAACACCAGCTAAAAGAAAGCTGGTGTGGCTTTCCTAGTGTCAGAGATAACAGGATTTAGATAAAGAAGCCTGATAAAAAGGGACATTTCATAATGAAAAAAGTTAAATACTCCAGGAAGACATAGCAATTCTGAATTTATAAGCATCTAACAATAAAGCCTCAAATAGACATATAAAGCAAAACCAGACAGAACTAGAAAGAGAAATAAACAAATCTACAATCATTGTGGGAGGCTTTAGCACATAATTTAGACACACATAACCGTCCTTGCTACGTACTCCTTTCTCAGTTTCAAAAGATATCGTGATTGTTTACATTTCAAAGGGTAATTTTAAACTTTTAAAAGAAAACTAGAGATGTAAACTATTACAGCCAGTATTTATCACATCACATTTTAAAGAATTAAGCAAAAGTGAGGTTGGGTGTGATGGGTCATGCCTGTAATTGTAGCACTTTGGGAAGCTGAAGTGGGAGGATCACTTGAGGCCAGGAGTTTGAGACCAGCCTGGGCAACATAGTGTGACCCCCCACACTATATATATATATATTTTTTTTTCCAAGTGTGAGTTAGCCAAGTATGGTGGTACATGCCTATAGTGCCAGCTACTCAGAAGGCTGAAGCAAGAGGATTGCTTGAGCTCAGGAATTGTTTGAGCTCAGGAATTGTTTGAGCCTGCAGTGAATTTTAGGGGGTTTTTTTGGTTTTTTTGTTTTTTGTTTTTTGAGTTGGAGTCTCACTCTGTCGCCCAGACTGGAGTGCAGTGGCCGCTCCCGGCCACCGCAGCCTCAACCTGCTGGGCTCCGGTGATCCTTCCGCCTCAGCCTTCTGAGTAGCTGGAATTACAGGCATGCGCTACCACGCCCGGCTGACTTTTTGATTTATTGTAGAGATGAGGTCTCGCTGCCCAGGCGGGTCTCGAACCCGCGGGCTCAGGCAATCCACTCACCTCAGCCTCCCAAAGGCGCGGGATTACAGGCTGAGCCACCAAGCCCGGCTTTGCAGTGAATTATAATCGTGCCATTGCACTCCAACCTGGAAGACAGAGCAAGACCCTGTCTCTTTTTTAAAAAAAAGAAGAAAGAAAGGAAGGAAGGAAGGAAGGGAGGGAGGGAGGGAGGGAGGGAGGGAGGGAAGAAAGGAAGAAAGAAAGAGAGAGAGAGAAAGAAAGAAAGAGAAAGAAAGACAGAAAGAAAAAAGAAAGAAAAAAGAAAGAAAGAAAGAAAGAAAGAAAGAAAGAAAGAAAGAAAGAAAGAAAGAAAGAAAGAAAGAAAGAAAGAAAGAAAGAGAGTCAAGCAAAAGAGAATGCAAGCTATGATTTAGCATAACTCAAAGGTCAGCTGGGGCTATCCTGTCTTTTGAGATGATATAAAACAGGCCTAAATCCCCACCCCCTGTGCAGTGGGAAATCCCATCTCCCTCCCAGAAAACACAGGGCTTGCAGCAGGACACAGCATTCTGCTCTGATAACCCTCCCTGCTGGAGTCCTACCTCTGGCCTGCCTTTCCCCTTCCTCCCTGGGTCCTTTTACATGTTCCTGTGTGGCAACCTTGGAAGGAAGTACTTCTCTTAATAAACTTGGATCTCGGTTTTCCTATCTGTAAAGGAGAAAATGAAACAAAACGCCCAAGGAAACATGAGTCCATGAGGTCACACGCAGTGAGACCTCCCCATAAATCTGCTGGCAGGATGGGAGCACAGAGCGTGAGCCAGGGCCCCTCGAGGAGGGGCCACTAGCCAGGGAGCTTCTGTAAGGAGAAGAGGGAAAGGTCTGGAACATGGGAGTTGGGGGCAGGAAAGGGGTTGGTGGCCCCACACGGTGCCGTGCTTACCATCACCCCTTTCTGTTTTGTTTCATTTAAACATCAAAACATTTTGCACATGTCGTTCTAGGTCATGCTGATGACCTATTCCTCGATCCTAAGCCAACATTGATTATCAAATGGACCACTGATTTAATAACACTTGGTCAGGAACAAATAATTGGTTGGTGAGCTTGAGAACACAGAGATGTCCAGATGTGGAGGGAGAAATACAATCTAGAATTGAGATATTAAGTTCTAGAAAATCGATAGGAGGGGCCATGATTCAGGCGAATGTAAAGAGAACACCCGGACCCCGTAAAACCAGCATCCCTTCCTCTCCTTGCCTTTTCCGCTACACTCCCAAAGGCACCTTTCCAGAACTCTGGGAACTCCTTCCGGGAACCAATGGCATAGGGGAAGAGGAACCGTTTTGGGGGTCAAGCCGTTCTCTGGCCTTGAGCAGATATCCTCACCTGGAGCAAATAACAGACACTTATGAGAATAAAAATGAGCAGCATTACTTTCAACAGCAAAAACATGGAAACAACCGTACTGGCCCATCGAAAGAGGACTGGATTAAAAAAAAAAATGTGGTACATATACATGATAGAATATGGTGCGGCCATAAAGAAGGACAAAACTATGAACTTTACTGACACTGTATCCACTCGAGTCTAGTCCTAGGGACAGTCCAGCAGGCATGCCTTCCAGGGCTGGCTGCCTCTCATGGCCTCAAGCCCCAGTGTCTGGAGACTTTGATCTCATTGACTCCACCCAGGGGTTGTCACTCACCAATCACAAGGACAAGGGCCAGGCCTGTTGCTCTAAACGAGGCCCCTCCATGGAAATAAGAAGCAGGAGAAGGGAAAATCTCCATCTTTGTAGCCATGCCCCCCCACCTGACTTGATTCCGAATTTCTAAGGTGGTGGCACAACCTATACTCATTTAAGGGTGACCACGGGGTCTTGGTGAAAGTTCCTTTCATCTCCCAACCTACCATGTTCGCAGATTCTGCTTCAGGAAGTCTGAAGGAAGGTCCAATAATCTGCATTCTGATATGCCCCCTCAGAGTAGCATAAGAATTTCATATTTCCAAATGAATGTGCGTATTTGTACAATGTTTTTTTAAAAATGCATAATAGTTTTACATATCTACAGAGTATATGAGTTATTTTGATACATGCATACACTGTGCAATGATCGCATCTGGGTATTTAGAATATCCATCACCTCAAACATTTATCATTTATTTGTGTTGGGAACATTTCAAATTGTCTAGCTATTTTGAAATATACAATAAGTTATTGCTAACTATAGCCACGCTGCTGTGAGATAAACACTAGAATTTATTATTTCTAGCTACATGTTTGTACCTATTAACCAACCTCTTCTCATCCCCTGCCCTCTTTCCAGCCTCTGGTAACTAGCATTCTACTCTCTAAGTCTATGAGATCGACTTTTTTTTTGTTTGTTTGTTTGAGTTGGAGTCTCACTCTGTCACCCACACTGGAGTGCAGTGGCCACTCCCGGCCACCACAGCCTTGACCTGCTGGCCTCCGGCGATCCTTCCGCCTCAGCCTTCTGAGTAGCCGGAATTACAGACATGCGCTACCACGCCCGGCTGATTTTCTTTGATTTATTGTAGAGATGAGGTCTCACCTGCCCAGGCAGGTCTCGAACCCGCGGGCTCAGGCAATCCATTGATGGAGACGTAGGTGGATGTCCTAGCTTGACTATTGTGAGTACTACTGCGGTCAACATGGGGTGCAGGTATCCCTTGGGTCTACTGATTTCCTTTCTTTGGATAAATACCCAGCAGTGGGATTGCTTGGATCATAGGGTAGTTCTATATTTATTTATTTATTTTTGAGTTGGAGTCTCACTCTGTCGCCCAGCCTGGAGTGCAGTGGCACGCTCCTGGCCACCACAGCCTCGACCTGCTGGGCTCCGGTGATCCTTCTGCCTCAGCCTTCCAAGTAGCTGGAACTACAGGCGTGCGGTACCACGCCTGGCTAATTTTTGATTTTATTGTAGAGATGAGATCTCGCCAAGTTGCCCAGGCAGGTCTCGAACCCGCGGGCTCAGGCAATCCACTCACCTCAGCCTTTCAAAGTGCTGGGATTACAGGTTGAGCCACCGAGCCCGGCTTCTATACTTAGCTTTTGGAGAAACCTCCGTACTGCTTTCCATAGTGGCTATACGTATGGACATTCCCATCAACAGTGTATGAGTTCCTTTTTCTCTGCACCCTCGCCAGCATCTGTCATATTTTGTCTTTTTGCTGATAGCAATTCTAAAAGGGGATGAGATGGTATCTCATTGCAGTTTTGGTGTGCATTTTCCTGATCACTGGTGATGCTGAGTATTTTTGCATATACCTCCTGGCCATTTATGTATTTTCTTTTGACAAATATCAATTCAGATCCTTTGCCTGCTTTTAGTGGGATTATGTGTTTGCTGTTGAGTTATCTGGGTTCCTTGTATATCCTGGATGTTATTCCCTTGTTAGATGACTAGTTTGCAAATATTAATATTTTCTCTCGTTCTAACAGTTGTCTCATTACTCTGTTGATTGTTTACTTTGCTGTGAAGAAACTGTTTTCTTTTTCTTTCTTTTTGGGGGAGGGTTCTTAGGGGACTGGGAGGCTTAGTCCTCCTTGGCCACCGCCTTCCTCATGGCAGCCAGGAAGTCGATCTGCTCTTCGCGCTTCCTCTGTTTCTTGATGAACTTCAGCGCCTGCTTGTCCTTGGAGACCCTGAGCTGCCCCATGGTGCGCCACTTCTAGGGGAAGAAGCCGCACACCTCTGGGATCATGTCCCGCACGAACCCGGTATGCTTGATCAAGGGCCCGTGGAGGCAGCTGTGTCTCAGCTTGCTCACGTTCTTGGTCACCATGTAGCCCCTGTGAAGGCCCACGGCCATGGGGTAGCACAGGGCCATGGCTGCTGCTTTCCAGTGACTGCCGCAGTGGAAGGACAAGACCGTTTTCTTACAGGTGGTACCTGTCAGTCAATCAACAATCCTCATTTACCTATTGAGTATCTACTGAACGCCCTGGTACTTGCTGGCATTAAGTAGTGACCCAGAGAAAGTCCCTCTCCACTTAGGGGAGGTACCTAGAATAGTCACATCCATGGAGACAAGACATAGAACGGTGGCTGCCAGGGGTTGGGTGCCGGCAGGGAAGGGGAGTTGTTATTTGATGGGCATAGAGTTTCCGTTTGGCAGGACGAGAAAGTTCTGCAGATGAATGGTGGTGACTGTTGCAAGACAATGGGAGCATACTTAACGCCTCGGGACTGTACGCTGAAGACGGTTAACACGGTCACTTTTATAGGGTATGTATATTTTACCGCTGTCTTTAAAAACAGCAACTTTGGGACCAGGCTCGGTGGCTCAGCCTGTCATCCCAGCACTTTGGGAGGCTGAGGTGAGTGGATTGCACGAGCTCACAGGTTTGAGATTAGCCCGGGCAACTTGGTGAGACCTTGTCTCTACAATAAATCAAAAATTCACTGGCGGCCGGGCTCGGTGACTCCGTTTGCAATGCCAGCACTTTGGGAGGCCGAGACAAGGGGATTACCTGAGCCCGTGGGTTCGAGACCAGCCTGGGCAACTTGGTGAGACCTCGTCTCTACAATAAATCAAAAATTGGCTGGCATGGTAACGTGAGCCTGTAGTTCCAGCTACTTGGAAGGCTGAGTGAGGTGAAAGGATCGCTGGAGCCCAGCAGGGTGATGCTGGGGTGGCCGTGAGTGGCCACTGCACTCCAGCCTGGGTGACAGAGTGAGACTCCAAACAAAAACAGACAAAGAAAACCCAGCAACTTTGGGAGGCCGTGGCGAAAGGATTGCCTGAGCCCGGGGGTTCGAGACCAGCCTGGGCAATTTGGTGAGATCTACAATAAAACACACACACACACACACACACACACACACACACACACATACACACACACACACAAACACACACAAAACTAGCTGGGCGTGGTGGCATGCGTCTGTAGTTTCAGCTACTTGGAAGGCTGAGACAAAAGGATCGCCTGAGCCCAGCAGGTCGAGGCTGCTGTGGCCGGGAGCGTGCCACTGCACTCCAGTCTGGGCAACAGAGTGAGACTCCAACCCAAAAAACAAAGAAAAACAGCAACCTTGGCTCTCTCCATCCCACCCTAGTCCTGGTCTCCCCTTACCAGCTCTGCTGTAATTTTTTTGTTCCATAAACCTTATTCTCACTAACATATTATGTCATTTGGTAATTTTTTATGTTTATTTTTTCCCCATTAGAATGTAAGCTCCACAAGAGCAGAGATTTTTGTCTCTTTTGTTTTTTGTTTACTGAGTTATCCTAAGCACCAAAACAGTGCCTGTCACATAGTTGGTGTTTGATAAATGTTTACTGGATCAATTAACCCTGGATGAGTATAGGAATTAATGGAGTGCTGCTGTCTCCTGGCTTCCTGTCACCTTTAGAGGCCATTGGAGGCACCACGGAAGCCCATTCAAACACGAATCAAGTGAGCACAAGTCTGGGTGTGATGGCTCACAGCTGTAATCCCAGTACTTTGGGAAGCCGAGGCAGGAGCATGACTTGAATCCGGGAATTTGAGACCAACCCGGGCAACATAGTAAGACTTTATCTCTATCAAAAAAAAAAAATTAGCAAGGTGTGGTGGTGCGTGCCTGTAGTCTCAGTTGCTCAAGAGGCTAAGATGGAAGAGCCCCCTGAGTCCAGGAGATTGGTGCTACAGTGAGCCCCAATCGGGCCACTGCACTCCAGCCTGAGCAACAGAGTGAGACCCCGACTCAAAAAAAAAAGGTGAACCACAGATAGGTATAATGATTTGTCCGTGGTTTGAAGAGAAGCCTGATTCAGAAACCATATACACAGGAAAGAGAAATCTAAGAGGAAAGGAACATCAGCTCTTAATCTCAGAAAAATAAGAGACACCTCTTTTTTTAGCATTTGCCCTCCAGGAAAAACTTGCTCAACTCGGAGTCTAAAGAAACCAATTGTTTTCTAGCAATATCACTGCTGGGTTTTGTCCATCTTTTCCTAACTGAAACATAGTTGGTATCTAATGGAAAGGAAAGACAGAAGACGGGCAGAGGGACAGTGGCAGGTGGGATGGCCTGGGGGAGTGGGGAACATAAAATCTAATTTCTCCATGACAAAAAAAAATCTTGTAGTTTCCAGATAAATATCATGAATGTGCTTGGCTTTGTATAAAATGTTGATCTTTTATTTCTTATTTTTTTAGCTATGATGCCTGGTGAGCTCAGGCGACTAGGATGTATTCCTGGCTCTAGCATTTTAACACGATCTCTCTGGTTAAATAACTTTCCCTGTTGGGTCTCGGACTTTGTCATCTGAACAGAAGGGGACAGGAGTGGGGTGGGGAGGACATGGAAATATTCTAGAAGACCTCTGTGTAGCAGCCACACTGTTGTTGCTTAGTTGGTGTGTCAGACACCAAAATGGCAAAGAATTCTAGATGCTTCTAGTCGCACTCTACATACCGTGTTCTGATTTGGGGTGAATAAGAGCCCCGCGAAGGCATCCCTTGCGGCCACCCCTGCAGAAGGGGACTGCCTGCCGGCAGAGGAGGCTTGGTCAAAGGGCAAGAGCAGGACCCCACCTCGGAGCCCGGGACACGGGGGTGCCAAGACGGGGAGAAGAGCTGATCTGAGTTTGTGGCTTTGGGTGCTCTGGGAGTCACCCACAGGGCGGAGATCCGGGGTTGTCATTCCTGTGGCCGGCCAGGCACCTGGTGGGGACAGGGGCGGGGGGTAGTTTCAAAGGCCACTGCCAGCTGCAAAGAGCCTACAGCAGATGAACCTGAGAGGCCTGTTCAGATCCCACATGAGACGCCCTAGGGGATCCCTAAAATAACCAGGTCAGATCCTGAGGGGAGGGAGGTGAGATCCTGCCCAGGCAAGGGAGGACAGCCAGTGTGTGAAATCTGAGTCATGACTGTAAATGGGTGACAACCAGAGTTCTTGCTTCATATGCAAATGAGTTAGCTTTACAAACAAATTAATGAGAAGATATGAAAACAGCGGAAGCAGCTAGGCTAAGCTGGTCAGGAGCCTTCAGACTGTCTGAAGTTTTTCATACATCAGCTTGATTTCTCTTAGAGCTGACGTGCGTCGCATGCGGTTAAACAAGCAAACACGGGGTTGATAGTCAAGTTTAAAAACATAATGGCTCTCTGGATTCATTTCAGGAGTCAGCAAATTGGGTCTGCATCGTAGAAATAATAATCCTGCTCCTCTTGGCACTGGTCAGATGCCATCTGAACAATTTATTTGCTTCTGAGAGCCCAGTTTCAAGAGGACATGACTCAGTGGCCGTGGGGTCAGGCAGAGCAACTGAGTAGAGGGAAAGATCTGGAAATCTGTTATCTGGGCAACAGAAGATCTGGGGGATACCTGGGGAGGGTCACCATCAGAGCTGCGTTTGGGTGTTTGAAGAGATGCTGTGTAGAAAAGGAGTTGGACTCGCCCCGTGTTATTCCAACAGGTGGGATCTAAACCGTGAGAGTTATAGGCACAGAGGCGTTGGCGCTTTGTATGAAAAAACTTTCTATCTGGTTCCTTCTCCTAAGGAGGATGGCAAGAGCTGGGGACTGAGTTCCCTAAGTCGGCCCAGGGCAAGGTCCGTGAGCTGTGGGACTCTGGGGGCAGAGGCAGCCACTGAGGCAGAGCCATGCCAAGTCTTCAAGCAGGAACAGTGCCAAGACCGCAGATAGGAACGGAGCAGAAAACAGGAGTGGGGCCAAGCCTCAGGGGCCAGGCGGAGATGGCCCGGGAGCTAGCAGCATTGGCCCGACCTCAGCTGGCTGTCACCCATCGGTGCCTCATGGAATACGTGCAGAGCCATTATCTGAAAGAATTCAAATTATAAAGGAGGCCCTGAGCTGGTCTCTGGCAAAGTCACTGTGTCAGGAAATGCCCCAAGCCTGGAGGTATTCAACAAACACTTGGTGACCATCTATACTTTAGATTATTTCCAAATTTTTAAAAAGTTCTTAACAGTGGTAAAACACACATAATATCCATCATCCTAACCATGTTTAAATGCACTTTATTAAAAACAGTGGTATTAAGTAGACACATGCCTGTGCAACCATTACCACCACCCCTCCCCAGAACTCTTCATCTTGCAAAACTAAAGCCCTGTCCCCTCTAAACCACTGTTTGTCCTCCCTCCCCCAATCAGCATGCAACTTTTTATCCCTGTGAATTTGACTTCTCGAGATACCTCACACAGGTGAAATCATACAGCATTTGTCTTTTTCAGTCTAGCTTATTTCACTTAGCGTAATATCCTCAAGGTTCATCCTTGCTGTTACGTGTGGCAGCATCTTCTCCGTCTTTAAGGCTGACTAATATCGCCTTACATGTACAGACCACATTTTGCTTATCCATTCATACATCAACGGTCACTTGGGTTCATTGCGTCGATTTTGTACCAGGCCCTCCAGTAGACACTGACGTTAATATGACAAATATGCCCCTCAGTCTACTTGAAGTGGTGGAAAAGGCTGAGGGAAGGAAGTGAGAATGTAGCAGATACGTACACCAATTTTAATAATACATTTGGAATGACAATCTGACAAGTCTGTACAGGATATAGTGGGCACACAATGAAGGAAGACATCAGTTCTGGGGGTGGTGTGAGGAGAGTGGGCCTATTTCTTTAAGAAGGCAAGTGTCTGAGCTGATTGGATCAATAATGCTAGAGAACATTTTTTGCAGAACTTGAGTCTGGACTGCCAGGCAGCTCAGTGGCACCCAAAAGCTGGAACAGTTGCATCTAACACCTTGGGACGGCTTTAAAAAAAAAATATGGATCCCAGCCGGGCCCGGTGGCTCAGCCTGTAATTCCAGCACTTTGGGAGGCCGAGATGAGTGGATTGCCTGAGCCCGTGGGTTCAAGACCAGCCTGGGGAACTCATCTCTACCATAAATCAAGAAATTAGCTGGGCGTAGCTGGGTGCATGCCTGTAGCTCCAGCTACTTGGAAGGCTGAGGCAGAAGGTTCACCGGAGCCCAGCAGGTCGATGCTGGGGTGGCCGTGAGCATGCCACTGCACTCCAACCTGGGCGATGGAGTGAGACTCCAACTCAAAATATATATATAGATAGATAGATCCTATTTCCCCAGTCCAGAAATTCTGATTCGGTGAATCTCGAGTAGAGAGCAGTCCTCTATATTTTAAACAACCTCTCCTGGTAATTTTGACGTACGTATAGGCTTGACAGACACTGGGGAAACATTGATGGTTAGAAGGCCTTCAATGACTTCTAGGACATCACTGTGCAGTGAGGCGAGGATGCAGCATTCAGAAGAACCCAAGGTAGAGAAACTGGTTCTAGACCATTAGTGCAATAGTCCACGGGCTATAGGTGCTGAAGATGGGTGTGTGTGGTGTGTTCAGTTTTTCATTCCTTAGAATGCAAGGTACGCACCCATATGGACTGGAGCACTCTGAAATGACTTCCATTTCTGTTGTTCGGTATCCCACCGGTCCTTTCTCAAAAGATCTCAGCCAATAAAATGTTGTGGAAATGGAGCTGCGTGGGCTCTGAGTCAAGGCTGTAAAAGGCCTGGCAGCAAAGCAATTTTGGAACTCTTTTTCTGGAAGGGCCATCAGAGCTGTTGTCGTATTGCACTTGATGTCCTGAAGGTCATCAAAATGACTTCCTTTGGACATTTATTTTATCTTTAGGTAAAGAAAAAAGTCATCAGGGGCCAGACCAGGTAAGTAGGGAGGGTGTTCCAATACAGTTATTTGTTTAGTGGCTAAAAACTCCCTCACAGACAGTGCTGTGTGAACTGGTACACTGTCGTGATGCAAGAGCTCCTTCGGGACCATTTTTGCACACACCTCTCTCGGGTCAAGATTTTTAGTTAAGATTTTCCTGTTTCTCTATCAATGTTTATTTGGTCTGCTGTGCTTCTCACAGTCAGCCAATGATTTTGATGCACAATTCAACAGATTTTCATAGTGTTTTCACCAGTTCTCCTTGTGACTTACTGTCCTGACCTGTCTTCATCGGTAATGCTTTCTTTCTCTTCAGAAACATGTCTAACCCATTTGTACACTGCCATTTTCTTCATGGCATTATCCCCATAAACTTGGACTAACATGCCCCTGATTTCATTTCTACTCTTGCCAAGTTTAACAAAAACCTTCATGTTTGTTTATTGCTCTAATTCAAGCTCTGACATTCTCACAATGACAGCTCTGATGGCCATTCCAGGAAAAAGAGTTCCAAAATTGCTTTGACGGGTGGACTAGGTGCTGGCGTTGGTGCATAGCTTCACAAGGGGAGGACTTCGATGATGACCATAGTGATATTCAGCAACGAGGTATCGAGCACTTTTTCTAGGATGAGTTCACGAGCTTAATTGGTTTTTTTTGGTTTCTTTTTTTTGAGTTGCGCTCCCAGCCACCGCAGCCTCGACCTGATGGGCTCCGACGATCCTTTCGCCTCAGCCTTCCGAGTAGCCGGAATTACAGGTGCGCACTACCACGCCCGGCTGATTTTTTGATTTATTATAGAGATGAGGTCTCGTTGCCCAGGCGGGTCTCGAACCTGCGGGCTCAGGCAATCCACTCACCTCAGCCTCCCAAAGGCGCGGGATGACAGGCTGAGCCACCGAGCCCGGCTCACGAGCTTAATTGTTAGACCTCGTACTCTCTTTGGCTCCAGAGCCCTTATACATGCTGTTACCTCTGCTTGAAACATGCTTCCCTCTCTCTTTGTCTAGTTAACTCCTATTTATCACAGCTCAGAAAAGTTTTCCCTTATCTTGGTTTGATTAAATCCCTTATTTTAGACTTCCATTGCCATTTTCACCTCTCTGGTAGCACTGTAGTAATGGTCATTTTACGTATATTGGTGTACTTTATCTGGTTAGGGTCATTCTCCCTCATGAAACAACTGTAAGTTTCATGGGTCCAGGGACAGTGTCTGTTTGGTCCACCTTTACATTCCAGCATCTAGTACAGTTCCTAGTACACAGCTGGTGCTCACTGAGTATTCATTGAAAGATGACATTTTAGCCCTGGAGGAAACAGGCTTTTGGGGGTTCTTCTTTAAGATGTGAACCCTAACACCAGTCTTCTCCTCCCCACTAGCATAGGAATTAAATGCAAGGCAAGCTGCTGTATGACAACTTGTCTTGTAATGTGTCAAGTACTGTACAAATGTTAGTTCTTTTTTTTTTTTTTTTTTT
>NW_007252451.1:165286-174806 GCF_000164805.1 Carlito syrichta | reverse complement strand
CGAACCCGCAGGCTCAGGCAATTCACTCACCTCAGCCTCCCAAGGTGCGGGATTACAGGCTGAGCCACCGAGCCCAGCTAAATGTTAGTTCTTAATTGTTTGCATTGTTATTCTGGGGTAGCAACAACTGGCTTTGGGGGAATTCTCCCCACTCTGCCTTACCCTGAAATGGCCCAGGCAGTTTCCTAATAGCTATGATTATGGCTGGATAAGCAATTTCCAGGCTGAAAGTCTTACCTGGAGTTGAGACATGGATATGTAAATATCTCTGTGACTGCAACCTAGCAAGCAATCTCCAGGCTGGTTAACTGTAGAACTTGGGGGTAATGACATCAGTGCTGAGTTCCATTAAGGACTATTTACAAAACCACCAGGATAGTGTTTTCTGCTTTTACTGGAACAGTAGGCCCAGGCTAGAGGGATCTGTTATTTTACCAGGCAAAACTTTGGCTCAGATATGCCAACACATCCCTTAAAGTCTGCAAATCCCAAGTCCTTTTTTTGGCCCCTGGAGCTCAATTTGCAGCAAGAGACCCTGCGGGCAACAGTGAATCACCCCCAAGATGTATTCTGTGTGCAACTTTTCTGAGTTTCCTCATCTGTCAAATGTGTGTATTAATAGCCTTCCCTCATAAGTTGATGTTGCGAGTAAATGAGATACTCGGTGGAAAGCACAATTAGAGTCACGAGAGCAGTGCAGGCAGAGAGTAAGCACTGGATGAGAGTTAGTGATTATCCATCCACAACATCTTTGCTGTTATTGACACACACAATCGCTTCCACCGAGCACAACATACCAATGGGAAAAGCTGGCTCTGAAATCCTCCTTGCTTGCTTGGGAAGAGAGTAGGTTTTTTTCAAACAGCTGATGAGCAGTGATGCTTTGCAAAGCATGGAAGCATTCGTGAGAAATGAGTTGAGTGCACACTGCATGCCTGGCACTCCGACAGGTGCTGGAAATACAGAGCTGAAGAAGAGTCTGCCAGAGACTGCAGGGGAAAGACATAGTGTGCTGAGGCAAAGGCTTATCCAGCACTGATCCCAGATGCCACGGGAAGACAGAGGAGGGGTTGGCCGCACCCCAAAAGGCAGGAAAAGCTTGCCCTGGACCTCCCAGGTGAAGAGGCTAAAGCCCTTATTAATTTCACACCAATTGTAAGAGGACCCAACTTCCTTAAGAGATTGTTGCAATGACCCATTTGTCTCCCCCTTTTATCACCAAGGTCCATTATCGCTGGAAATGAAGCTTTTAAAATTAATAACCTCAGAACGGAAAGCATTTCCCCTGATACTCAGAGGCTCCAGAGGAAATGCCATTGGGTGTTTACCTTACAGCCCCTGCAGGTCAAGTTTCAGCAGCGGGGGTTGGTCAACAGGGGGGTGGACAAGTCCTCATCACATCTCATGTTCTTGCGATGTGGCTCCAGCTCTGACACTGGCCACATGGAGCACCTCGGCCAGGTTCTCGGGGAGAAACACAGCCCTGGCATCAGGAAACCTGGGCTCTGTTCAGACCACGACGACTGGATATGTGCGGCCTTGTCCAATCATTCACTTCTCTGTGAATTGACAAGTTCAACTTGAGAACGTCTAGATAACGGGTATCTCCGATTCAGGGGACTCTGCCCACCACACGTTTCTGTCTGTCCTGCTCCACTGGACCCTTCTCTCACTCTCCCAAAGACAGACACTCTGCGTGCAACTCTTCTGGGCCTCAGGTTCCTCATCTGCAAAATGTTTGTTTTTTGTTTGTTGTTTTGTTTTGTTTATTTTGAGTGAGAGTCTCACTCTGTCATCCAGGATGGAGTGCAGTGGCACAATCACGGCCACTGCAGCCTCCACCTCCTGGGCTCAGGGGATCCTCCCACCTCAGCCTTCCTAGTAGCTGGAACTACAGGTATGTGCCACCACGCTGGGCTAATTTTTTGATTTACTGTAGAGACAAGGTCTCGCCAAGTTGTCTAGGATGCTCTTGAACCTCTGGGTTCAGGCAATCCCCTCGCCTTTGTCTCCTGAACTGCTGGGATTACTGGTATGCACCACTGCGCCAGGTCAAAATGTATGTATTAAGAGTCTGGATGGAAAACAAAACAAACAAACAACAACAACAAAAAAACACCTCCCTGAGATCCTTCTAAGCCTCTATCTCTCTCACCTTTATTTCTCATCTTGAAAAATATTATTTAATAAATGCTGATTCCAGACTTAAAAAAGAAAAAAAATATGTGTTAAAACACTTACATGGTTTAATTCATTTAATCCTCATAACAACTTTCTGAGCCAGGCATTTTTCTTAACCCCAGTTGACATCTGGGAAACTGAGGTTTAGCTCTAGGTGAAATCACACTGCTGGTAGGTGGTTGAACCGAATCTGAATCCAGATTTCCCGCTGCGGGGCAGGTCGCTAACACCTGCTCCATGTGCTCCAAGGTTGCCCCCATGTTCCCTTCCCTCAGTTTTTCTCCTCCTCACTCCACCTCTCATGTCTTCCTCTCTGCACCAAGGATTTCCAGATGACCCCAAGTGGAACCTCGCGTAGGGGATGTTTGTTGGGCTTGGGGTGCACGAACCCCTTTGTCTTTCCAAAAACTCTTGGCTTGCCATGAAATGTCTTCTCTCTTGACTCTTGTCTTAGCTAAGAGACAAGAGTGTGACCAAAACTGGAATTTGAATCTTAAGCAGCAAGGTCAAGAACGCCAGAAGGGTTTAGCATACTGTTCAGTCCATCCAAGCAAAGGCCAGCAAATCTAGTTGAGATGACAAAGATTTGAATGCAAGTTTTTTTAAAAAAGAAAAATTAATGTTAAGGTTCTAGGATGAGCAAAATACTAAAAGTGTAAATAAAGACAGGGTTGATACAACTGACTTTTCCTTCTGCCTCGGGTTCCAATGTGGCTGGACGTGGCACTGCTCCCTTGAGTGGGAGCCCTCCGTGATTGCCTTCCGACATTTGGCCCCTCCCACATTCTTTATTCCAAGGTTGTCCTGGCCTCAGCCTTTTCCCATGTGGTCCCTGCCTGTGTGAAAGGCCCTTTCCCCACCTACCCTTTCTTACCCATGAACTCACCCTCCTAAACCACTATACCTCTCTACGTGACAGTTTTTTCAAGCTCGTGGTGGCTTATGCTTGTAATTCCAGCCCTTTGGAAGGCCAAGGTGAAAGGATCACTTGAGGTCAGGAGTTCAAAACTGGTTGGGCAAGAGAGAAATAGCCTATCCCTACAAAAACCTTTTTTTTTAATTAAAAAATAGAATGGAGATAATTTTAATAAATAGTACCTAATGATAGCTATATTGTGAGGATTAATATCTGTATAGCACCTGACTCAAGGTGGGTACTCAATAGCAGCTTGTTTCAGTGTCAACATTAGCATCAATCCACAAAAAAACAATCCCTTGGCAAAGATCAGGGAGGCTGCTTCCTGCTGGCTCTGTGAAAAACTCACACCTAGTTTGCCACCTTGAAACTTAGTTCAAGAGCAGATGCTTCTTGGAAGCATTTTCCAACCTCCTTCTACCCTCCCCCGCGACGCTCTGAAAAGCCCCACACACCCTGGACATAATTCTACAGGAGTGCATATCCGCGTGCTTTCTAAATAAAGCTTTTCTTGTATTAGCTCTAACAGAGAGCAGTTCTCAATCGCAGGTTCCACTCCTCCCATCTGCTTGGTACACTTGGGTGTTCCCTGGAGTTCTTGTTTAACCCTCTCTTCTAGCTACACTCTCTCCAGGCCATGGACAGATGTCCACAGCCTCCGTGGGCCCTCTTGTCTGTGATTGCTCTGGGAGGTCATCTCTCCAGGCCCAGATTTCCAGATATGTGCTCGGTGTCTCACTAAGTGCCGAAATTCCACTACCAATACAACTCATGATGGCCAGTGATTACCGAATACTAAGTAGGCTCTCTGTACTCAGCGCTCATTCAGTCGTCTCAAAAACCCATTTGACAGATAAAAACCAAAACTACAGAAGGGAATAAAGTCACCCAAAGTTACAAACCAGGGAAGTGGGGGAGCCAGGACTAGAACCTGGCAGCAGATGCTTCTAAAAAAGGTTATCTAAAGGCTCACCTTTTATTTTATTTATTTATTTGTTTATATATTTATTTATTTGTTTGTTTGTTTATTTAGAGTTGGAGTCTAACTCTGTCGCCCAGACTGGAGTCCAGTGGCACGCCCCCAGCCACCGCAGCCTCGGCCTGCTGGGCTCCTGCAATCCTTCCACCTCAGCCTTCCAAGTAACCAGAACCACCTGGAATAAATAATATTTATTTATTATCCTCCCAAAGTGCTGGTATTACACGCTGAGTCACTGAGCCCGGCCAAAGGCTCATCTTTTATTTTTTTATTTATTTTTATTTTTATTTTTTTGAGTTGGAGTCTCACTCTGTCGCCCAGACTGGAGTGCAGTGGCCGCTCCCGGCCACTGCAGCCTTGACCTGCTGGGCTCTGGCGATCCTTCCGCTTTAGCCTTCTGAGTAGCTGGAATTACAGGCATGCGCTGCCACGCCCGGCTGATTTTTTTATTTATTGTAGAGATGAGGTCTCACTGCCCAGGCGGGTCTCGAACCCACGGGCTCAGGCAATCCACTCACCTCAGCCTCCCAAAGGCGCGGGATTACAGGCTGAGCCACCGAGCTCGGCTATCACCTTTTAAACAACAATTTGCAAGTAATGTGAGGTAGAAATGATAAAACAGTGGTTCTCAACTGGGGGGAGTTTTGCCCTCCCGGGGACATCATGCAATGTTGAGAGATGTGTTTTTTTGTCCCAACTGGAGACTTGCTACTGGCAAACTATGACAAGGCATTGCCCCATCCAAAGTATCAGTAGTGCCAGGAGTGAGGAAACTTAAGAGAAATCCAGGCGAAGCAAAACTGTGAGAAGCCAGTGAAGGGTGTCACCTCTGTGCTAACTCCCCCACTCACCCACTGTGCAGACCCCTCTGCCTCCCCACTGTCCGCCCCCCTCAAGCCCAGCCCTCACCCCAGCCCAGCAAAGCCCTACACTCTCACCCACCACCCCCTCCCTTCTCTGCGCAAAGCACAAACAGGAATTCATCTCCTTCCTCCTCAAAATCTTACCATCATGGTTAAAAATACCACCCTCCTCCTCCTCCTCGCAGGTGAACATCATGGTCCCCTACCCCCTAGCCAGCTGTGACGGTTCCATATCTCTAACCTCTCCCGCTCACCCTCACCGTTTCTTCTTCATTAATTCACTCTGGACCAAAATAGCTTCTTGTGCGCTCTCTTTTCCAGGCATTAGGCGGAAGCCACTTTTTATTCTTCTATATTTGATCATTCAGAGCATGATTTTCCTAAGGAATTAAGCGCAGGGGCCTTTAAGGACCCTAGTCTATGACTCCAGAATGTTCCTGATGGAATTTGAGGGCTCTAGGCTTGCCCTTTCGCCCTCTCCTCCCACCCTGGGCTTGTGTCCCCCACACACTCCAGATCCCACCCGCTTCCCCTAAGGACCCGTTCCATCAAGAGTCAGCCTTTCCTCCCAGCCTCTCCCACTGTTCTGGGACCTTCTCCCCAACCCACAGATGCTTGGCTACCCACTCATCTTCAAAGAAGCCTCTCCCCTTACCTCCTACTTGCTAGACAGCCACATTTCTGAAAAGAGCCGTCCACACTTGCTGTCGCCCACTCTATCCTCAGCCCACCGCAATCTGGCTTCCAATTCCTCTCTTCCATCAAGACAGCTCTGGTAAAACTTACCAGCCTTCTCATCGTCAAATGAAATGGACACTTGAGCGGGCTCGGTGGCTCAGCCTGTAATCCCGCCCTTGGGAGGCTGAGGTGAGTGGATTGCCTGAGCCCGCGGGTTCGAGACCCGCCTGGGCAGCGAGACCTCATCTCTACAATAAATCAAAAAATCAGCTGGGCGTGGGAGTGCACGCCTGTAGTTCCGGCTACTGGGAAGGCTGAGGCGGAAGGATCGCCGGAGCCCAGCAGGTGGAGGCTGCGGTGGCCGGGAGCGGCCCCTGCACTCCAGTCTGGGCGACCGAGTGAGACTCCCACTCAAAAAAAAAAAAAAAAGAAAGGGACACTTGCTTTCCGATCCTGACTGACTGAATTTTCCAGGATATTTGCGAGGGCTGGCCATTCTCTCCTTCTGGAAGCTCTTTCCATGTCCCCTGATTCTCCCTTCGCCTCTCTCCTTCTCACTCGTTGCAGTTCTCACAGCAGCACAGGGTGGTGGAAAGCCTGGTCCCCCACACTCCTCTCCTTGCTGGGTATTTGGCTTTGGGACAGTGAGTCAACACTCCGGTGCCTCAGTTTCCCCAACTGTAAAGTGGTGTCAAAGTCCCATTGTTTTCCATGTCTGAACATGCTTCCTGCCCTCAGACCTGCCCTCAGACCATGCTGGCCCTCAGTTACCCGTATATGTTATGTGCTCATGTTCAGTCCATCCATAGCCCCGGAGAAAGCCCCTGGCAGAGGGGAGGGTGAGTGGACCTTTCAGGTGGCAGTTCTAGAGGGCGGCTCATTGGTGAGCTCAGAGGCGGGCCCAGAGAACATGGAGCCAAGCGTCATCAACACATGTGCGTGCTACTCTGCCTGGCAGTCCTGTGACCTCATTTCACTAGATAGGTCCTACCTCTTTCCTCGAAACTTAGTTCAACAATATCCACTTCTTGGAATGTTTTCCAACCTCCCTCTACCTCCCCTCCAAATGCTCTAAACAGCCCCCCACCCCTGATACCTTGGACATAACCCTCCGAGAGTATTTGTCTATGTGTTTTCTAAATAGAACTTTTCCTGAATTAGCTCTAACAGAGGACTAAGACACTTCTCTTTCATCACTGCAGATGTAGTGTCCAGAAGTTTTCTGAGCACAGGATAAGGAGTTTACCAATGCCTTAAAATGAATTCGGCCAAGACACAGTGGCTTACGCCTGTAATCCCAGCACTTTGGGAGGCTGAGGCAGGAGGATCGCTTGAGCCCAGAAGCTCGAGATCAGCCTGGGCAACATAGTGAGACCTTGTCTCTACAAAAAAAAAATTTTTTTAAATTAGCCGGGGGTAGTGGTACACACCTGTAGTCCCAGTTACTTGGCAGGCTGAGGCAGAAAGATCACCTGAGCCCAGGAGGTTGAGTATGCAATGAGCTGTGATCACATCACTGCACTCCAGCCTGGGCAACAGAGTGAGACTCTGACTCAAAATAAAATAAAATAAAATAAAATAATTAAACAAATTCACCTTACTCAGGGCCCCACTCAGAGTATGTGATCAATATGTATGGGGCTCCCTTTCCTTCCCTCCATCAGACTTAGGGGAACACTCACCTAGCGAGGGTGTAATGTGCTAAACACATCCTTTAAATGAACAGAAATGCTGGGGACCCATAACGGGAGTAATTAACTGGGACTGCACCAATGAGACTACAGTTACCTCATCTGACAGCCTTAATTACTTATAGTTTTAACTTTCCGGAACCACTAATAGAGCCATCTGGCACAACTTCCATTATGCTGGGCACACCCTTTCCAGTCTCTCTATCAAAGAAGACCATGCCGGGAGCTGAGAGGCAAGTGAACCGCCCTACCTCGGGTGGGGGTCCAATCCAGTCTTGTTTCTCCCTCATTCATTCAGCATGCTTTTCCTGAGGGTCTCCTATGGGCCAGTGCTGTGTTTTCTTCTTTTTTTTACTTTAACAAATAAATTTTATTGTATATATTTAAGGTATACAACATGATGTGAGATGCACGTAGACAATAAAGTGGTCCCTATAGTGAAGCAAATTAATACATCCATCATCACACATAGCGACACATTTGTGTTTGTGTGTGTGTCAAGAGCAGCTAAAATCTACTCATTCAGCAAAAGTTTTAAGTATGATCGGGTATTATTAACTATGGTCTTCCTATTGTACATTAGATCTCTAGACTTGTTTATCCTACATATCCGCTACTCTGTGTCTTTCCTTCCACCTCTGGTAAGCACTGTTTTATCTTCTATCTCTGTGAATTCTACATCTTTGTTTTAGATTCCACATAAAAATGAGATGATGCAGTCTTTCTCTGCTTAAGTGTCTGGGTAATTTTACTTAGCATAGAATCCTCCAGGTTCTCTTACTCTAGCATACAATCCTCCAGGTTCTTCTATGTTGTAGCAAATAGCAATATTTTCTCTTTTTTTCGACTAGAAAATATAATTTACTTAAAAACTAAATTAGAAAAAGGGAGAGAGAGAGAAGGAAGAGATTCACCTTCCCAAGGTAAAGGAAAGAGCCAAAGCCAGGAAACATGGCCTGGCCATAGCTCAAAGAGCACGGGAGACAGTGCTGCTTTAAGAACATAGGCAAAGATAACAACAAGCAATGGATAACGTAGGATAAAGTCAAGTGTGACAAGGGCTATGAAGCAGTAACGCGGGGCACGCCACATGGGGAGAGGTGGAGTGGGGAGCGTAGGTGCCAGAGAGGGTGGATCCCAGGGTGGGGGCAAGCCCCCCTGAGGAGCTGGCTCCGGGGTTGTGAGCTGTGTGCCAGGAGCAGCCACGTGGAGAGTCTTCCAGGCAGAGACGACAGCAGCTGCAAGGGCCTGGGCCAGGACCCTGGCCTCCGGGTGCCCAGCTGGGGGTTGTCCTGCTGTTTTTGACCTCTGAAAGGGTGTGGCAGAAAAGAGACACATCTGGGCGTAAACCTGATTTCTGTTCTTCCCTTGGAGAAAAGGAGCTGGTACCCAGCTTTCAGTTCCCAGGAAGTTCATTTCAGGCTTCTGTTTTCACGCATGGGCACGCTGTTCCCTCTTCAAAGTCTGGTTGGGTTTCAGAGGAATCTGAAACACTTAGAGCAAAACCACCAAGCTGCATCCTCCAGGTAGACAACCCACAAATGTGGTATTTCCGTGGGAAACCACGATGAATCACCCACTGGCCGCCCAGCCTCTCTGTCCGGTCAGAGAGGGCCTGGTTTTCCCAGTCTCTGTAAAGCCCCTCCAGGCTTTTAACACCCTCTTCTCCCCGCCCCCACCACGAAGTGACTCTCAGGTTAAGACCAAAATCCCACATTTTGCGAGGTTTGCAGAGGTTCAGATTTCACCAGAAGGGGGTCTACCACGGCCACTAACCTTTTCCTCCGCAGAGAGCAGTTTCTAAGATGCGGCAAGACAACTCGTCGCGCGGTTCTAAGGAAAGACCACACTGTCCCAGGCTCTGTCAGGAGGCGCCGATGTGCCCAGTCCACACCCCAGGTTCAAATTCCCGGTCTCTGAGGTCTCGTGATGGTAATCCTCAGGACAAGCGTGGCTATCGTTTATTGTGAGCGTCTCCAGCGTGCCAGTCCCTAGCAAAACATGTGGTTTCCAAATCAAACCCACGCAGGAGGAACGCACACCCGTTTCGCATTTAGGAAGCTGCGGCTCAGTGACGTCCTCAAGGCAGCCCAGGTGGACAGAAGGCCCAGTTTGCCCACCCGGGTCAGAGGCCCCAGCCCGCGCCCTGACGACCCCTCCCGTGGCCCCGCTCTCCCGCTCCGCAGGCCCCGGCCCGGCACTGGGCAAAGAG